>NC_063153.1:32422065-32711599 GCF_020921035.1 Rhodamnia argentea | reverse complement strand
GTTAGCCGAGAATCCTCCTAAAGACATTTCAGAGCAAAACAAGGGAGGTCAAATCCTGAACATATCCGAAGACAATTGGACAATGTACTTTGACGTCGCGATCAACCTCACTGGATCGTGTACGGGGCAATTCTGATATCCCCTGAAGATCAACATTATCCAGTTTCAGCCAAGTTGGTATCCCCCTGCACCAACAACGTTTCTGAATATGAAGCCTGCATTCTTGGGTTACAATTGGCTATTTCATTAAAGGTGAAGAAGTTACTGGTATATGGAGATTCCATGTTGATTATTTTACAAACCCAAGGGGAGTGGAAGACAAAGGATCCTAAGCTCATTCCCTATCATAAGTACCTTGAGGAGCTGGTCCAACATTTTGAGGAGATCACTTTCGAGTATCTTCCAAGAACTCAGAATCACTTTGCTGATGCTCTGGCCACATTATCGGCCATGTTACAAGTGCAAGATGGTCTCGAGATAGAGCCATTAAAGATTGACATCTTGGAGCAACTCGCATACTGCATGGTTATTGAAGAAGAACCCGATGAAGAACCGTGGTATCATGACATCAAGAATTATCTGCTAAAGGGCGAGTTCCCACAAGGCAATCAACCAGAAGATAAGAAATATATAAGCAAGATGGCGTTTAAATTCTTCCTCGGCGGACAGATCCTATACAAGAGGTCTTTTGACTCGATCCTATTGAGGTGCGTGAACTCGAAAGAAGCAAATCTCATTATGAAAGAGATTCATGAAGGGGAATGCGAACCGCATATGAATGGCCACCTCCTCGCTAAGAAGATCATGAGGCTCGGATATTACTGGATGACTATCGAGTCGGATTGTAACCAGCATGTTAGATCATGTCATCAATGCCGGGTATACGGCGACAGGATAAATGCGCCGCCAACCGAGCTACACCAAATGTCAGAACCATAGCCATTTTGCATGTGGGGAATTGATATGATTGGCCCTATCAACCCAAAGGCCTCAAACGGACATCGTTTTATTCTAGTGGCTATTGACTACTTCACCAAATGGATTGAAGCCAGCTCATATGCCAATGTCGCTGCGAATAGTGTGGCCAAATTCATCAAGCGAGATATCATTTCAAGATATGGAGTTCCAAGAGCCATCATCACTAACAATGGCTCAATCCGAACAACAAAGTAGTCGATCACCTATTAGAACAATTTAAGGTACGACACCTTAATTCTTCACCTTACCGCCCACAAATGAATGGAGCCGTGGAAGCGGCAAACAAGAACATTAAGAAGATATTGGCCAAAACCGCTTAGAAATATCGAGACCGGCATGAGAGATTGCCATATGCTCTCATGGCCTACCGAACTTCAATTCGTACTTCAATTGGGGCAACTCCCTATTCTTTGGTATATGGTATGGAAGCAGTCCTACCAATAGAGGTGGAAATCCCCTCTTTAAGGATCCTGTCTCAAATAGTACTCACAGAGGATGAGTGGAACCGGCAGAGACATGAACAATTAAATCTGATTGATGAAAAGCGATTAAAGGCTATCTGCCATGGTCAAAGCTACCAGAAGAAAGTAGCCGGGGCTTTTAACAAGAAGGTCAAGCCTAGAAATTTTGAAACAGGGATGCTAGTTGTGAAGAAAATGCTCCCAAATGCTCAACATCCAGGAGGCAAATTCATGCCAAATTATGAAGGCCCCTACGTGATTCGAAAGGTCTTATCCGGGGGAGCTCTTATACTTGTAAACATGGATGGAGAAGAATTGGCGAGTCCAAGAAATGCGGACGCCATGAAGAGATATTATCCTTGAAATAAAATTGAGCTTCGGAGCGATTGATGAGCAGATCTGAGTCACATAAGATTTTGCATTCGCATGACATTTGCATACATGCATTTGCATACATTTGTATTTTGTAGGTAGACTGGGAGTCATGAGGAAATCTTATAGAGCCATGGATTAAACAGGGAAGTCACCTTTGGAATTTAAAAACTTTGAATATCTTTGAACCGATTGATTCCTTTTATTTTTTTTACGGGAGACGGAAGTCAAGATCCGAAGGAGACAAGAAGAAATCGCTTCGGGATTTAAAAAACTATGAACATCTTTGAACTGATTATTTCCTTTTGTTTTTACAGGAAACGGGAGTCAACATCCGGAGGAGATGAGAAGAAATCGCTTCGGAACTTAAAATTTTGAATATCTTGAACTGATTTGTTTCCTTTTGTTTTTACAGGAAACGGGAGTCAATATCCGGAGGAGATGAGAAGAAATCGCTTCGGAACTTAAAATTTTGAATATCTTGAACTGATGGTTTCCTTTTGTTTTTACAGGGGACATAAGCCAATATTTGAAGAACACAGGTTTGAGGTTCTCCTCCTTTACAAAGTATTTTCATACACTGTCGTGCTTGAAATTGAAAAAACTTGGATTTATAGAGCCACAAGGCACTTTCAAAGAGACATTCATTACAAGTTTCAGAAACATCTTTTGAATATATCTTTTGATGAGAGCATTTTGCAAACGATGAATTTTGATGAAACACTCTGGGTTTTTTATAAAATGGTATGTTTTGAAAGTTTTTCAAAAGAATGATCCTTCAGATGAAAAGAGGCAAGCATTATCCTCAAACACGTCCCCGATACACTTGAGTGATGAGTGAGAGTGATAGAGCGAAAGAGCTTAATTTTGGGACGTAGGGATCATTCGCGATGATTACATGGATTGAAATGATGAAAGGCATTTCCATTTCAAAATTATCCATACACAATTATATTCCTTGATAACCAATCCGAGCCAAAATGGAGAATTTTATGAATATAACCCTGTCAAGAACCATCCCACATCTGGGCATGTTTAGAGGTTCATTGGATGATTCCTTGGAGAAAAGATTAGGTAAGACTTTATTGTGCTAACCTGCATCAATCTTTTTGTGATAGCTTCGGGTGATTTCTGGCAGAAACTTGGAACACCTCAAAGTGAAGAAAAGCATTTCATTTCTATATCCCCAAACACTTACCCTTTGAAGAGACAATTTGAGCCTTTGAATATTCATTTCTAAACCCTTGTTGGTGATCACCTCCCCACACTGGGGCAAACAAAGGAATTGCCAGCAATAAATCAAAATGCATAATTTGGAAGAATTTTTTATACTGGTCTCAAAAGAGCCACTCAATGCAAAAAATGACGAGGAATGAAAGGGTTAGAAAAAGCAAAGTGCCTGGTAAAAACAAGGCCAAAGCCCATGAAAAGAACATCCCGAAAAGGGGAAAATCCTCAAGAAAGATCATCAAGATGAAAAGAGAAAAATCCTCAAAGTCAATTGAAGAAAGAATGATCATGAATCTTCCGTAAAAGCAAATGAATACTGGAAAAATGTCAAGGTGATCACCAAAGTTCACCCCTCTTTTGAAAATATGGCCATTCTTAAAGAGCCCACCTTAAGCCAAGATACAACCTGTCACCAAAACTTTTCCGATCTAAGAGGTGTTTCAGGTTGATGCAAGAAATCATACAGGAAGCTACCGCTTAAAGAGGTAAGTACAATCCTGTCTTATCATGTATTCGGGATTCTTGACTTGTAGACCCGAAGAAGTCATTTTCGATCAAAATTCAATTCTAAACCTTAAAATGAGCATCCTTTGATAAGCCTTTGACCTGGCCCGAATTACGGTCCCTTTTAAAATGCCTTCTCCGATTAGTCAGATTGTATACATCTCGAATGATCCCGAAACCTCGAGGTTAGGTTTCCTGTGAGCAGATTTGAATTTTAAGAAAAGCCTTCCTAAAATGGTGAGAAGCCCTCTTGGATGAAGGAAAACCATTTTGAAAAAACTTTTAAAACAACCTTTTTGTAGAACACTCGGGATGTGTCATTCGAAATTCATCCCCAGTGGAAATTTGAGCTTGTGATTGGATACATTTCCTTCGAAAATACACTTTGAAAATTTGTCTAAGAATTCTTAAGTTTCTTCCCAGGACTTAGAATTGTCATTCTAATGATGTTTGATTGAACTTTCTGCAGTTTCCCTGGTGATCCCAAATCCTCGGAAAAGTTGCATTTTAAAATTTGATTAACTTGGATTCTCTGCAGGTCTTTTGGCATCCCCGGGTCCCCGGATCCTCGGCTTTGAAAATTTGAAATAGGGTTTGAGCTTACGTAGGTACACTAGTCAACCTAGGTCTTCAGATGACACCCTCTCGGACGGTGAGTAGCTGCATAGACGAAAGCCGATCCGCTTTTTTAGAAAATTTGAAATAGGGTTTGAGCTTCAGTAGGTACACTAGTCAACCTAGGTCCTCAGATGGCACCCTCTCGGACGGTGAGTAGCGGTATAGACGAAAGCCGATCTGCTTTTTTAGAAAATTTGAAATAGGGCTTGAGCTTCTGTAGGTACACTAGTCAACCTAGGTCCTCGGATGGCACCCTCCCGCACGGTAAGTAGCTGCATAGACGAAAGCCGATCTGCGTTTTAGATGGTGAGTCCCCACATGGAGGATAGCCAATCTCTTTTAAATAGGTGAAACCCCTTTGTTACAAGGGTGAACCTCCCTCTCAGACAGTGAGTAGCTGCATAGACGAAAGTCGATCCGCTTTTTTAGAAAATTTGAAATAGGGTTTGAGCTTCTGTAGGTACACTAGTCAACCTAGGTCCTCAGATGGCACCCTCTCGCACGGTGAGTAGCTGCATAGACGAAAGCCGATCTGCTTTTTTAGAAAATTTGAAATAGGGTTTTAGCTTCTGTAGGTACACTAGTCAACCTAGGTCCTCAGATGGCACCCTCTCGCACGGTGAGTAGCTGCATAGACGAAAGCCGATCTACTTTTTTAGAAAATTTGAAATAGGGTTTGAGCTTCAGTAGGTACACTAGTCAACCTAGGTCCTCATATGGCACCCTCACGTACGGTGAGTAGCTGCATAGACGAAAGTCGATCTGCTTTTTTAGAAAATTTGAAATAGGGTTTGAGCTTCTGTAGGTACACTAGTCAACCTAGGTCCTCAGATGGCACCCTCCCGGACGGTGAGTAGCTGCATAGACGAAAGCCGATCTGCGTTTTAGATGGTGAGTCCCCGCGTGGAGGATAGCCAACCTCTTTTAAATAGGTGAAACCCCTTTATTACAAGGGTGAACCTCCCTCTCAGACGGTGAGTAGCTGCATAGACGAAAGCCGATCTGCTTTTTTAGAAAATTTGAAATAGGGTTTGAGCTTCTGTAGGTACACTAGTCAACCTAGGTCCTCAGATGGCACCCTTCCAAACGGTAAGTAGCTGTATAGACGAAAGCCGATCTGCGTTTTAGATGGTGAGTCTTCACATGGAGGATAGCCAATCTCTTTTAAATAGGTGAAACCCCTTTGTTACAAGGGTGAACCTCCCTTCCAGACGGTGAGTAGCTTCCTAGATGAAAGCCGATCTGCCCCTTTTAAATGATGAATCCCCAAAGGATAGTCAAACCCATTTTGAATAGGTGAAATCCCTTTGTTACAAGGGTGAACCTCCCTTCTAGGTCTTCAAATCACCACTCGACACCGGACGGACGCCGACCATCGCGAAATCACGCCATTCATTCGAAGGTAATTCCATAGACCGAATCTTTCAACCTCGGATCGACAAATCTCAAACCATAGACAGGTGAGCTACAGGTAAGTCTCTCTCTTCTTATCTCTCTTTCATATAAATGAGCATAAACTGAAATAATTCCCCACGGAGTCGGAGCTTTAATGGCAGAGGTAAGGCAATTGAATGTTAAGACCAGTTTTCTTTAAATTTTTCCCCAGCAGAGTCGATTAAGGATCCAGGTGTCACCTTGTCTTTGAAAGCAACCTCTAACCAAGATTACTTTCAAAGAGGGGCACTGTTGACACACTGAATTTTTAGTCATATTTCCTTTAGTTTTATTTTCTAAAATTTCTCAAAAATTCACAAAAAATCAAAAAATTAAAAAATCAACATTGGAAGCCTTGACCAAGCATGAGGAACCAATTTGGAACCAAAAATAATTTTTCACATTTTTCACTTCTTTTTAATATTTTCGGAAAATAGGAAAATACTTGAAAAATCATAAAAAATACTTTTCGAGGTCGCAAAAATACAAAAAAATGTCCAATATTTTTCTTTTAATTCCCTATTAATATTGACCTCAAGAAAAATTAAAAATTGAGTTCGATTTTAGGTGTTCCTTCACAACGCCTAGAGTTGAATTTTCATAAAAAATACCAATTGAGTCTTTTTATTTGCAATTTTTGCACATTTTAGGTCTAGACATTCAATTGCAGTCCCTTTGAACTTCAATTTGATCAATTACACCCTCAATTACGCGAATTGCACGAATTAGGCCAAATCTCCAATATTGTTTGCAATTTAGTCCCTAGGATTTCAAATTTTTAAAATTACTCGCAACCTAGGGATTATCATGGTAAAATTGGACCACCCCTAGGGTTTTGACACATTTCAAATCGATTGGCATAGGTCTCATGGTCCAATTTGATCGAATTGACAGTCAATTGAACTTTTCCCCATTTTGGGAATTTAGGAAAATTTGGAGTTTTTGCATAAATTGGTGAGAACTTTTGGGCGAAATTGCTTATTTAGATAATATCCATGCCCCTAAATCCAATTTTGAGGTTTAATTGTGAAAATTATCCACCAATTTTGTTTAATTTCAAAAATTGTGCAAAGTGTATCGTCCGAACCGGTTCGGACCGGTCCGACCGGCGGTCGGACCGGGCCAAACCGGTCCGGAATAGTGCTTCTTCTTCCTCACGCGGACGTCCCATTTTGCAGATTTGAAGGTGGATTTTGATCAACAAATTGAAGGGCAATTCGACCCTAATTGGTCCAATTACTGTGGGGGTTTTTCTCCTTAGGCCGAGACGTGTCTATCGCCATCAACGCCGTGATCAACCGTCGCCGGAGCTCGGCGGAGCAAGCGGTCAAAGTCTCAACGGCATAAAAAGTCAACATTTCACAGAGTTGGTTAAACGACGTTCGATTCGCGCACGACGGAGTATGAGATTGTAACATTCCGAATTCCGACCCCATTTCGAAGTTTATGAATAAAATGAGCATTGATGCGTTTCAGTAATCTCACTCGGAATTGATCACTCTAGAGACGATCGACCGAAGGGGAATGGCTAAATAGGATAGTACGCAGACTAAAGAACTCGGCCGCGGACTAGTATCCCGACCATAAGGATCGCGAGGGTACGTTCTAGACCATGTAGGTCGATCTAGGATTAGTATCGTAACAATGCGCTAGCGTCGTGCAAATGGACCGCGGGTGATTCCGCTATGCCATAGCATGATTTGTGGATAACCCCGAACCGATTCCTAACGATCGCGTCCCGCTAGGACCGATAGTTTCCCTCGCGATTACATGACAACCAGGGATCGCCGTGGTCCGAATAATTCTTAAACGTGATAAAAATCACGGGTCGATACACGTAGCTCCCGAGAGCCGCCCGTCGATCCGAGATGCACCGAAACCCCAATGGGCTAATTTTTAGCGCGAAGTGAACTTCGAAATCGACGGCCGGGTATTTGAGAATTCCATTGCAAATAAATTGGACGTCACCTCACCAGAGTTAATAAGGATTTTATATCGCAAAGTATGAGTCGAAAAAGTGGAGATCAAATCGCGAGCGAGAAGTGCACCCCGGTCCCGAATTTCGTTCAAGCATTTTGAGAAACCGCGAAGGAAAATTTTGGCCACTCCACCATCCCATCACATCAGCCAAAATTATCAAAGAAATGGAAAAGAAAAATGCTCTTGAAGTGCCCAAGTCCCAAGGCTCATTAAAACCCCAATTTCCCCAAAAACCCCATACCTAACAACACTATTCATGTCATATACCAACCCCCACTATCTTGTCACTCTTGAATGAGGACTAGTCACTCAAATCACTCTCTCTCTCTTCTCTTGTGGGCTGATGCAATCTCTCCCTCTCACTCCCATTCTCATTTTCACTCAAGTTCACTCTCAAACTCTCTCAAGTTCTCTCATCTCTCTCCCTCTTGGCACCTCCCATTTCCGGCGACCCCGAAGTGCTACAACCGACCAGCCACCACCTTGCCATCGTTCAGCCACGACTTTCCGAGCATCTCGCCGCCGATCGGCCACCGATCACCGCCGTTTGGCCGCGAGGTTGCCGGGAGCTTGAGGGCTGATTTTGGGCTCATTTGGAGGAGTTTCAAGCTCAAACTCAAGTAAGCAACTCCCTAATCCTTGAGTAGGCTAATGGGTTACTAATGAGCATGTTTAGGGCTTGATTTAGTGAAATTTTGGGCGTCGGGTTACTGTTCACGAGTAGGGATCCGAAAATGAAATAAGTGCTTGGATGGTTTTAGGAGTTGGATATGTGATCTTTTATGCTAGAAATGGATGCTTGGGCCTAATTAGAGGTTAATAAGCATGGAAATAGGACTTCGGGTTATTGTTCATCGAAGCCGTGCACCTTGTCATCGCGACGGGGTACTGTTCATTCGCGTCGGGGTACTGTTCATGGCAGAATTGAAAGTGAGAAAGACGTTTGGATGATTTTAGAGACTTGATTGGAGGTCCTAAGTGGTTTGAGATTTGATTGGGGGTGTTAGGACTGATCTATATTGCATCTAGGGATCAAGGGATTAGTTTGTGGCTTAAATACGTGACTAAATGTCATTTGGAGCAATGTTGGTCATGAGTGAATCTAATGCTATGATATTGCCTTGAGAGTCCGATTATGCGACTAGAGCTAATGCATGTGTAATGCTATGTTGTGATGTCGATTGGGCCTTATTACTATTCGGCCATGGCGTGATGAGTTGAGAAATTATTAATTGAATCGGTGATGTGCCCTAGTGCATTTGGCCATGTGATGAGTGGTGCGAGTCAATTATTAAGAATTGGGCTTGATTCTCGCGTGTACTCGATCATGAAATCTTGTTTATGTGAATCGATTGAATTGTGGGCATGGAATGCGATTTGCATGATTTGTGGATGAAAATGTTATGAATACCCCGATGCGCCTATAAGACGCGAGGAGTGTACTTGAATACCCCGATGCGCCTATATGACGCGGGGATGGTGTTTATGAATACCACGATGCGCCTATAAGACGCGGGGAAATGCATTGGTAAATGTGATGGTGAGATGAATACCCCCGAGGCGCCTATATGACGCGGGGAAGGTGATACGATTACCCTGAGGCGCCTATATGACGCGGGGAGTGTGATTTTGAATGGTCCGAAATGATAATTGCGGACCCGATTGCTGGAATTGATCCCCTTGAATTTATTGCCATGCATTGTGATTGAATTGTTGATAAGTGCCTAAGTACGAAGCTTGTTACTATAGATTTGGTGGAATATTGATTTGAAGTGTGCATGGTGTCAATTCTCTTTAATTGATAATTTCGAGGTTATTATTACTACTAGTGGTATGTTGGGTTTTGGTCTTAATAGAGTTGGCTTGGAGGTACTGTTATCCCGAGCGAGGCTTAGGGGTTAGCTTATTGAGATTTATTCTCATAGTTGTATCCCAAAACCTTTTCGACCCCGACCCCGAAAATGTCGCCGCCGCTTTTGGGATACCGAGACGAATGGACCGTATAGTGACCAAATATGTGATAGGCGATGGTAGGGTGTACTATAGGCACTATAACACCGATTCGATGGAGGAGGAGGACGCTGAAGAGCCAATGGAGTCCGACCCGGAAGATGTGCCACCACCGGCGGATGTCGCGGATCGAAGACCGAGTAGGGCCCCTTACTTTTTGGTACATCCCGATGGATGGATGTGGTCTCGTAGAACGCCTACCCTTAGTTGTCATATATTTTGTGGGAACCCTATTTACCCAAGCTGACTGTCTCCCTTGTATCCTCATGTATTTTGTCCCTATGCGTTGTAAGAACGATCGTCTCTTTATGGTATGAAAAATCTCTCGTCTTCTAAAGTCATTCTGTTTAATTTCATTGTTTTGGGTGTTGCATCGCTTCCGCATGTGCATATTGCATCGCGTTCAAATTTATTGTCTTGTCGATCCTGGAAGATATATAGCGAGTGAGGGATGTTAGCGTGCCAAAAAGGACACGGGGCGTGACAGAGATGACTTGGACGGAATTCCCCACCGTCGCCGTCGCCGTTTGCACATATTCACACGTTTGGGCACGTGCGAAGGAGGCTCGGCGAGGCTTCGTCCGACGCGCCTTTTTTTGAAAACTTAGTATAAATAGTGGGGAACATTCGCGAAGCAAAGGGGAGGCTCATTTGGCTCGCGCAACCAACAGAATAGAGAGAGAAAGAGGGAGAGATAGAGAGAGAGGCTCTGAGTGACGGTTTCGCCGGAGCTTTGGACCAAGACCGTGAAATCTTCGCCGCCGCCGTTCCTGGCCAAATCAGGTCATCGGACCACTGCCGGAAGCTTCCTCGAACTTCCAGGATTCGATCGCGCCAGCTCGATTAACCCGCGAGCTCCTAAATCGGTAAGTCCAACTTCGAAGCTCTCTCCCGTACGATCATGGCATCACACTCACACCTGCACGATCATTGAAATTAACGTGTGCGTTTTCATTCTTGAACTTCTTTGACCACCATCGCACCTTCGTTTTGCATCGATTCCTCTCAAAAACCTCGAGTCGAACCTCCTACTCATCGCGGCCTGGTCGGACTTCGGCCAGGCGAATCCAAGACTAACGGGTTCGATCCGAACCCGAGGTAAGCATCTTGAACTCACCTTGAATGATCCTGAAGCTTGAATTAGGTAGTTATGCTCTGTGTGATGAGATTAGGTTCTGAGAAATTGATACTGTGCAAGCTTGATTGAGGTTGATTCTGTGGATGGAATTGCTTAGTTTTTGGATATGTTAATCGGGACGTTGATATGAGTCGATCGGTCCCGGTTTAGAGTCATTCCGGCGAGATCTCGCCGTTGGATCTCGCCGGAGAGCTCCTAACCGTCCATTTTGCGTCGTCGCGAGGTAGGAGACGAGCTGACGTGACTCGGTCAAATGGTCAAAGGTCCACGTGTCTTGCTCTGGTTGGTCCAAGTGGTCGCGGACTCGGCTCGGCCGTTGGCGCGACGAGCCGAGTCAGATCTGATCGGACGGTCACGATAAATAGTTGATTTCAATTCTAGGCCGTCGGATCTGTATTTTCGTATTTTTAGGATATTAGGTTATTAGATAAAAAATAGAAATAATCAAAAGCGACGCCGTTTTAGGATAGATTAGGGACGGACGGTCCAGATTGAATCTAGGTTAGATCGTGACCTTCCATGCTTTTGTTTGATTCGGCGTCGTTTTAGCAGAGAACGAATGAACGGATAGGATTAGATCCTAGGTTAGATCGCGGCCGTCCGTGTATTAGGACGAAGCGACACCGTTTTGTTTAGCAAAGGGTCGACGGTTGAGATTGATTCCAGGATCGATCTCGGCCGTCCATTTCTTTTAGTATATTCGGATATTAGAAAATAATTTTAGAAAATTCAAAAATAAATAGAATAATAGCATACGGTGTCGTTTTGGTCTTTGAGCGGGTCTCGGGGCGGTCGGACCGGGTTGACCGGCCGTTGACCGGGTTGACCCGGTCCGGTTTAATAATAAAAAATTAATAAAAAATAAAAAGAAATTTCCAAAAATCCAAAAAAATTGCAAAAATACTTAGAAAATTCATAAAAATTCCCAGATTTTCACAAAAAATTTCTAAAAATTCCTAGATCGATTCGGGACTCATAAAGTCTAGATTGAAAATTTTTGAGACTTCGAGGGTCGATTAATTTCGATCCGAAAAATTCCTAATATTTTTAGAAAATAAATAAAAATTCCAAAAAATTAGAAAAATTCCATAAAATCACAAAAAAAATGGGAAATGGCCACATTCAACTGGCCCGACCCCGGTTTTGTGATTTTCGGGTCCCGAACCCCAAAAATGACCATTCTATCCTTTTTGGGCCTTTCGCCCCAAATTTTTACCAAATCATCCCGACACCCAAATTTGATTTTTGTGTGGGCCGATAGAGCCATTTTTAGACATGTCTGTATGGTTGATTGATTGAATTGATATTGATTGTTTTGAATGCGATTTTAATTTTTGATTTTGATTGTTAGAAATAGAAATTTCCTATCTGCATGTATACCTAGAACTGTTAGAACCTACCTCACCCGATATCGCATCTGCATGAACTCCTAGGTTAGAAAAACACTCAACATCGGTAACCGAAAGGGCGTCGATGAAAATCTCGGCGTAACCAAGTCCCCGGACCCAATAATCTCTGGTTTTCGCGGAACCGAACGGTTTCTCCCGACCACTTGGTAAGGTTTTCCGATCGTACATTCCAATAAATCGATCGGTGGCGACTCCAAATTGCATGTACACCTCACACATGCCACCCGACCACACAAGGTCAATTTCGATATTTGATAAATTCTACCCGACATCGCGATTCGAGTAATGGGCCTTGGGAGAGACCCGCGATCCCATAAAAAATATATATAAGGGGGATCGGCTCGTTAACCCTACTCGCCCCGCCCGGGATTTTATCGACCGACGGAGAGGGTCGCGACAATATCTTGAGATGATATCTCGCTTGATGAATTTAGTCACGTTGTTCGCAGTGACATTGGCATATGAGTTGGCTTCAATCATTTTGGTGAAATAATCAATAGCCACCAGAATGAAACGATGTCCGTTGGAGGCCTTTGGGTTGATAGGGCCAATCATATCAATTCCCCACATGCAGAATGGCCAAGGTTCTGACATTTGATGTAGCTCAGTTGGCGGCGCATTTATCCCGTCACCGTATACTTGACATTGATGACAGGATCTCACGTGTTGGTTGCAATCCGACTCGATAGTCATCCAAGAATATCCGAGTCTCATAATTTTCTTGGCGAGGAGGTGACCATTCATATGCGGCCCGCATTCGCCTTCATGAATCTCTTTCATAATGAGATTTGCTTCTTTCGAGTTTACGCACCTCAATAGGACTGAGTCAAAGGATCTCTTGTATAGGATCCGTCCACCGAGAAAAAATTTAGATGCCATCTTGCTTATGTACTTTTTATCTTCCCGTTAAGCGTCCCGTGGGAATTCGCCCTTCAGTAGGTAATTCCTAATGTCATGATACCATGGTTCTCTATCGGGTTCTTCTTCAACGACCATGCAATACGCAGGTTGCTCTAGGATGTCAATCCTTAACGGCTCTATCTCAAGGCCATCTTGCACTTGTAACATGGCTGATAGTGTGGCCAGAGCATCCGCGAAGTGATTCTGAGTTCTTGGTAGATATTCGAAAGTGATCTCCTCAAAATGTTGGATCAGCTCTTCGAGGTATTTATGATAGGGAATGAGCTTGGGATCCTTTGTCTTCCACTCTCCTTGAGTTTGTAAAATGATTAACATGGAATCTCCATATACCAGCAGCTTCTTCACCTTTAATGATATGGCCAATTGTAATCCCAAGATGCGAGCTTCATATTCAGAAATGTTATTGGTGCATGGAAACATCAATTTGGCTGAAACCGGATAATGTTGATCTTCGAGGGATATCAGAAGCGCCCAAGTTCCTGATCCAATGAGATTCACTGCGCCATCGAAGTACATTGTCCATTTATCTTCAGATATGTTTAGGATTTGGCCTCCCTTGTTTTGCTTTGAAACGTCTTTAGGGGGATTCTCAACTAGCAGGTCAGCAATTGCTCTTCCCTTGACGGACTTTTGGGGAGAGGTTTTGATATCGAACTCTGAAAGCAGTATTTGCCAATTAGCCATCTTTCCTAACAATGTTGGTTTCTCCAAAAGGTATTTGATAGGGTCATTTTCAGTGACCAGTTCTATATGATAATGCAACGTATACTGCCTCAATCCGTGGAGGACCCAAACCAATGCTACGCAAGTCCTTTCCACTTCTGGGTATTTGGCTTCAGATGTCGTGAACTTTTTGTTCAAATAATATATGGCCCGTTCCTTTCGATCTTTGGGGTTGGTCCGAGCTAATAAAGCTCCCAAGGATTCATCACTAACCTGTCGATATAGAGTTAAAGGAACGTTAGGGATAGGAGGTACCAATACTGGAGGTTGTACCAAATATTCTTTGATCTTCTCAAACGCTTGTTGGCATTCTGAATCCCATTTCACCTTTGCGCCTTTCTTCGGGAGCTTGAAAAAGGGTTTCGCCGTTTCTGATAGTTGAGATATGAATCTGGATATATAATTCAATCTTCCAAGTAGGCCCCTTACTTCTTTGACAGTGGAAGGAGTCCCTATTTCCCATATGGCTTTGATCTTAGAAGGGTCGATTTCAATACCACGATTGCTCACCACAAATCCTAGCAGCTTTCCGGATCTTGCGCCAAATACGCATTTCGCAGGATTCAATTTGAGCTTGTACTTTCTCAATCGATCAAATAACTTCTTTAGCACTTTAACATGGTCTTCTCCAGGCTTGGACTTGGCAATCATATCGTCCACATAGACCTCGATCTCCTTATGTATCATGTCATGAAAAAGGGTCACCATAGCCCTCTGATATGTTGCCCCCGCATTTTTCAATCCAAAGGGCATTACCTTGTAAATGAAGGTTCCCCATTGTGTAGTGAATGAGGTCTTGATCTTATCTTCTTCCTTCAACATGATCCGATTATATCCCGAAAATCCGTCCATAAAGGAGAATAATTCAAAGCCCGCGGTACTATCGACGAGTACATCAATGTGCGGTAGAGGAAAATCGTCTTTCGGACTAGCTTTGTTTAAGCCCCGATAATCCACGCATATTCTAATTCTCCCATCCTTCTTCTTAACCGGTACAATGTTGGCGACCCAATCAGCATAAGGGACTGTAACATTCCGAATTCCGACCCCATTTCGAAGTTTATGAATAAAATGAGCATTGATGCGTTTCAGTAATCTCACTCGGAATTGATCACTCTAGAGACGATCGACCGAAGGGGAATGGCTAAATAGGATAGTACGCAGACTAAAGAACTCGGCCGCGGACTAGTATCCCGACCATAAGGATCGCAAGGGTACGTTCTAGACCATGTAGGTCGATCTAGGATTAGTATCAGAACAATCTGCTAGCGTCGTGCAAATGGACCGCGGGTGATTCCGCTATGCCATAGCATGATTTGTGGATAACCCCGAACCGATTCCTAACGATCGCGTCCCGCTAGGGACCGATAGTTTCCCTCGCGATTACATGACAACCAGGATCGCCGTGGTCCGAATAATTCTTAAACGTGATAAAAATCACGGGTCGATACACGTAGCTCCCGAGAGCCGCCCGTCGATCCGAGATGCACCGAAACCCCGATGGGCTAATTTTTAGCGCGAAGTGAACTTCGAAATCGACGGCCGGGTATTTGAGAATTCCATTGCAAATAAATTGGACGTCGCCTCACCAGAGTTAATAAGGATTTTATATCGCAGTATGAGTCGAAAAAAAGTGGAGATCAAATCGCGAGCGAGAAGTGCACCCCTGGTCCCGAATTTCGTTCAAGCATTTTGAGAAACCGCGAAGGAAAATTTTGGCCACTTCACCATCCCATCACATCAGCCAAAATTATCAAAGAAATGGAAAATAAAAATGCTCTTGAAGTGCCCAAGTCCCAAGGCTCATTAAAACCCCAATTTCCCCAAAAACCCCATACCTAACAACACTATTCATGTCATATACCAACCCCCCACTATCTTGTCACTCTTGAATGAGGACTAGTCACTCAAATCACTCTCTCTCTCTTCTCTTGTGGGCTGATGCAATCTCTCCCTCTCACTCCCATTCTCATTTTCACTCAAGTTCACTCTCAAACTCTCTCAAGTTCTCTCATCTCTCTCCCTCTTGGCACCTCCCATTTCCGGCGACCCCGAAGTGCTACAACCGACCAGCCACCACCTTGCCATCGTTCAGCCACGACTTTCCGAGCATCTCGCCGCCGATCAGCCACCGATCACTGCCGTTTGGCCGCGAGGTTGCCGGGAGCTTGAGGGCTGATTTTGGGCTCATTTGGAGGAGTTTCAAGCTCAAACTCAAGTAAGCAACTCCCTAATCCTTGAGTAGGCTAATGGGTTACTAATGAGCATGTTTAGGGCTTGATTTAGTGAAATTTTGGGCGTCGGGTTACTGTTCACGTAGGGATCCGAAAATGAAATAAGTGCTTGGATGGTTTTAGGAGTTGGATATGTGATCTTTTATGCTAGAAATGGATGCTTGGGCCTAATTAGAGGTTAATAAGCATGGAAATAGGACTTCGGGTTATTGTTCATCGAAGCCGTGCAATCGTTCATCGCGACGGGTACTTGTTCATTCGCGTCGGGGTACTGTTCATGGCAGAATTGAAAGTGAGAAAGACGTTTGGATGATTTTAGAGACTTGATTGGAGGTCCTAAGTGGTTTGAGATTTGATTGGGGGTGTTAGGACTGATCTATATTGCATCTAGGGATCAAGGGATTAGTTTGTGGCTTAAATACGTGACTAAATGTCATTTGGAGCAATGTTGGTCATGAGTGAATCTAATGCTATGATATTGCCTTGAGAGTCCGATTATGCGACTAGAGCTAATGCATGTGTAATGCTATGTTGTGATGTCGATTGGGCCTTATTACTATTCGGCCATGGCGTGATGAGTTGAGAAATTATTAATTGAATCGGTGATGTGCCCTAGTGCTTTTGGCCATGTGATGAGTGGTGCGAGTCAATTATTAAGAATTGGGCTTGATTCTCGCGTGTACTCGATCATGAAATCTTGTTTATGTGAATCGATTGAATTGTGGGCATGGAATGCGATTTGCATGATTTGTGGATGAAAATGTTATGAATACCCCGATGCGCCTATAAGACGCGGGGAGTGTACTTGAATACCCCGATGTGCCTATATGACGCGGGGATGGTGTTTATGAATACCCGATGCGCCTATAAGACGCGGGGAAATGTATTGGTAAATGTGATTGTGAGATGAATACCCCGAGGCGCCTATATGACGCGGGGAAGGTGATACGATTACCCCGAGGCGCCTATATGACGCGGGGAGTGTGATTTTGAATAGTCCGAAATGATAATTGCGGACCCGATTGCTGGAATTGATCCCCTTGAATTTATTGCCATGCATTGTGATTGAATTGTTGATAAGTGCCTAAGTACGAAGCTTGTTACTATAGATTTGGTGGAATATGGATTTGAAGTGTGCATGGTGTCAATTCTCTTTAATTGATAATTTCGAGGTTATTATTACTACTAGTGGTATGTTGGGTTTTGGTCTTAATAGAGTTGGCTTGGAGGTACTGTTATCTCGAGCGAGGCTTAGGGGTTAGCTTATTGAGATTTATTCTCATAGTTGTATCCCAAAACCTTTTCGGACCCCGACCCCGAAAATGTCGCCGCCGCTTTTGGGATACCGAGACGAATGGACCGTATAGTGACCAAATATGTGATAGGCTATGGTAGGGTGTACTATAGGCACTATAACACCGATTCGATGGAGGAGGAGGACGCCGAAGAGCCAATGGAGTCCGACCCGGAAGATGTGCCACCACCGGCAGATGTCGCGGACCGAAGACCGAGTAGGGCCCCTTACTTTTTGGTACATCCCGATGGATGGATGTGGTCTCGTAGAACGCCTACCCTTAGTTGTCATATATTTTGTGGGAACCCTATTTACCCAAGCCGACTGTCTCCCTTGTATCCTCATGTATTTTGTCCTTATGCGTTGTAAGAACGATCGTCTCTTTATGTTATGAAAAATCTCTCGTCTTCTAAAGTCATTCCGTTTAATTCTACCATTTGGGTGTTGCATCGCTTCCGCATGTGCATATTGCATCGCGTTCAAATTTATTGTCTTGTCGATCCTGGAAGATATATAGCGAGTGAGGGATGTTAGCGTGCCAAAAGGACACGGGCGTGACATCCCCGTTGAAGTGGTATCGAGCAAGGTCGGCTCGATCCAAGTTGATTGAGGTTTGGAGTAATAAGGAGTGATGGCTTTGGAATGATTGGGTAGTGAGACCTTAGGGATTCGCTAGAGTTAGGCACGAAATGCATGACATATGAATTGGTGCTTGTGACTGGCATATTGGATTGGCATCACCTTTGGTGACTATAAGACTATGGGAGCTTCGTACTTGGCACCGAATGTTGTGGCTTGGTATGCTATTTATTGGACAAGTGAATGATTGTTGTGATCTTGCTTGAGTTGCGGATGCGTCCTGGACTCGAGGTATGAACCCGAACCCTCGATTGTGAGCCTCTTGGCTGTTTGGTTGCGTGCCCGTGAGTTATTTTTCTTGTTGTGGCTGTCACCATGAGTTGTGACCTAGGCTTATTAGACTAGTCGATAACTTAGGTCTCTAACTCCCAGAGTGGGGTTGTGGGTGGTTCGGGTGTTGTGAGAATTAACTAAGATGAGCAACGAGAACTAGAGGAACAAGGGGAGCTTCTAGCTCGAGGGCACCTGCGGTAGAGGATCCGAGAGTTGATGGAGTCCTTAGGGCCCTAGAAGAGATTGGTAACTTGATGGGTAGGCGGGCTCAAGAGAGGGCTTGCCGTTGCTCAAGCCGCCGAGGTCGCGTGGTCACGCTAATCCGGCAAATGGAAATAATGGATTAAATGGGAATGGTCACGGAGGAGGAAATGGGAATATGAATCGTCCGATGAGCCAACCGGTAGAACATTTCCTAAAGTTGAAACCGGCTCGGTTGACGGCGCCGGAGACCGGAGGTGGCACCTCGATGGATCGAAAAGCTAGAGAAAGCCTTCGAAGTTTTGGGGTGCACGGAAGAAGAGAAAGTAACCTAGCGGTTTACCAACCTGGAAGGTACCGCTGATGATTGGTGGAAGGCCACCGGAGGAGGAATCTTTCCTGAAGGCACCGCTCCGAATGGGCTGCCTTCACCGAGGCGTTTAACGGGAAGTATTTTTCGGAGACCGCACAAGAGCGGAAACCGATAGAGTTCCAACGGCTCGCGAGAACCAGGCCGACGATCGATCGATGCGGCCGAATTTTCAAGGTTGTCGAGATATGCACCGAGAATGGTTGAAAATCCGATAGACAAGGCACGGAGATTTCGAGATGGACTAAGGCCCGACCTTCGTAGCCGATGATAATGCACCGAACTTGAGGACCTACAATGAGATGTACGAGCGAGAGGCGAGATGATTGAAAGGGATATGAAAGAACGGGCTGCCGCATCTCGGATCGCGGTTTGCTTCTATCGAGACAACCGTCGGTTTGGCAAAAGGCCAATGATGGGTAACAGACGTTTCGTCCCTCCCGGTCGGGGAAAAATATTGGGAAACCTGTTCATCGGTCAAGCGGAACCGCGCCTTTGTGCGGAAGGAAACATGGAAACGGACCTTGCCCGAGTAGGACGGGTGCATGCTTTAAGTGTGGCCAGGTGGGCCATCGGTGAGGACCTGCCCAAGTCAAGCTCCAGGACCTCCATTTCAAGGGCAACGACCTCGGTACGGACCGCCAGCGGGGGTTGCTCCGCGAGAATAACTCCGAATAGGCCACCAGCTCAAGGACGAGTCTATCTTTGTGGCGCGTAAAGAGGCGGAGGATGCACCGGGCGTGGTCACGGTGTACGGTTACATTATGCGATCATGCTGCCTATGCATTATTTGATCCCGGAGCATCGCATTCTTTCGTATCTGCACGTTCGCTGATTTGGCTAAATTGGATTTGAAACCGTTGGATGTTGTGTTGCATGTCACTACGCCTTTAAAGGATAAAGTATTAGTTTCGTTGGGATGTCGGAACCGTAGGATAACTATTGGCGGTAGAGAGGAACCGATAGACTTGGTTGTTACGAACATGTTCGACTTTGATGTCATAGTTGGAATGGATTGGCTGGGTAAGCTTAGAGCTGTTATGGATTGTGGTAGCGGGGTGATCGAGTTTCATCCAACCGGTCACCCTAGATTTGAATTTGCAGGGGGAGTCGAGGGGGAACCTCGATCCCTTTGATCTCGTCACCGGAAGTGACTAAGTTGTTGGACGAAGGGTGCCAAGCCTACCCGGGCTGCAGTGGTAGATCCGACGATAGAGGGACCCAAGTTGGAGGATATAGCGGTGGTACGCGACTTTCCCGATGTCTTTCCTCAAGAATTGCCGGGATTGCCACCAGAAAGGGAGATAGAGTTCGTGATCGAATTAGCCCACGGGACGGAGCCGATCTCAAAAGCGCCCTATCGAATGTCCTTGTCGAGTTGAAGGAATCGAAGGTTCAAATGCAAGAGCTATTGGATAAGGGCTTTATTCGTCCAAGTGCGTCACCGTGGGGAGCGCCGCATCGTTCGTAAGGAAGAAGGACGGGTCTTTGCGATTATGCATTGACTATAGGCAACCGAACCAGGTCACGGTTAAGAATAAGTACCCGTTGCCTAGAATAGATGACTGTTCGATCAACCGCAAGGAGCTGCAAGTGTTCTCTAAGATAGACTTGAGAACTGGGTACCATCGATTGAGGATAAAGAAGGAGGACATACCAAAGACGGCGTTTCGGACACGGTATGGTCACTATGAATTCACGGTTATGCCATTTGGATTGACGAATGCTCCAGCCGCTTTCATGGATCTAATGCATAGAGTGTTTAAGGAATATTTGGATCGATTCGTCATTGTCTTTATAGACGACATCCTAGTTTATTCAAAGAACTCGAGGAACATGAACAACATCTAAGTGTAGTTCTACGGACATTAAGAGAGCACTCGCTTTACGCCAAGTTCGGTAAATGCGAGTTACGGCTCAACGAAGTGGCATTCCTCGGACACGTCATTTCCGGAAATGGGATTTCAGTGGACCCTACAAAGATTGAGGCGGTTATGAATTGGCCAAGGCCGACGTCGATTCCGAAGTTCGGAGTTTCTTAGGACCGGCCGGCTATTATAGGAGATTTGTGGAAAAGTTCTCGTCGATAGCAACTCCTTTGTGAAGGCGACCGAAAAGATACGCGGTTTGAATGGACGGACAAGTGTGAAAGAAGTTTTCAAGAACTCAAGCATAGACTTACGACCGCACCGGTATTGACGATTCCTTCCGGCCCGTGGAGGCTATGAGATATATAGCGACGCATCGTTGAAAGGGCTAGGATGTGTTCGATGCAACATGGAAGGGTCGTTGCTTATGCGTCGAGACAGTTAAGACCTCATGAAATGAACTACCCGACACATGATCCGGAGCTAGCAGCGATTGTATTCGCATTAAAAATTTGGAGGCATTACTTGTGCGGAGAAAGATTCCAAATTTACACGGACCACCAAAGTCCCAAGTATTTGTTCTCCCAACGTGAATTGAATATGAGGCAACGTCGGTGGATGGAACTGGCCTTAAAGACTACGACTGCGACATTCTATACCACCCCGGGAAGGCGAATAAGGTTGCCGATGCACTTAGTAGGAAGTCAAGCATGGCGCACTTGATGGTCAAGGAGTGGACTACATTGGAAGGAATAAGAGATTCCGGATTTAAGCTCGAAGTGTGTCAACTGTCCAGCTTTGATGGCCACATTGAGAGTGGAACCGGAGATTCGAGAAAGAGTTAAGGCCTTGCAATCTACAGACGATGAAGTTCGGAAAATCCTCGAGATGGATAAGGAGAAAAGGAAGCCTGATTTTCAAGTGTCGGAGGATGGAACCCCGATGTTTCGTGGAAGGTCAGTGTGTACCCAAGGACGAGGAATTAAGGGAAAGGATCCTGTCGGAAGCTCACGAAGTAATTATAGTATCCATCCGGGTAGCACGAAGATGTATCGAAATTTACGACAACATTATTGGTGGAATGGGATGAAAGTGGATGTCGCGAAGCACGTGGCAAAATGTCCGACGTGCCGGCAAGTGAAGGCACAAAGATCAGAAACCGGGAGGCCTACTTCAACCGTTAGAGATTCCCGAGTGGAAGTGGGAGCACATTACGATGGATTTTGTTATGGCCTTACCGAGGAGTCAAAGGGGACATGACTCCATATGGGTAATCGTGGATCGATTGACCAAGTCTCGCACATTTCTTGGCGGTGCGAAAGGACTTCGCCATGGACAGATATGCCGAATTGTATATGCGACAAATCGTTCGACCGCATGGAGTCCCAGTGACAATCACGTCGAGTAGAGACCCTAAGTTTACCGCTTCATTCCGGGAAGAGCTGCGGGGAGGCAATGGGGACAAAGTTGCGATGCAGTACGCCCTATCATCCCCGGACGGACGGACAATCCGAGAGGACTATTCGAGACATTAGAAGACATGCTAAGGGCGTGTGTCATAGATTTCAAAGGAGGTTGGGAGGAACAGTTTGCACCTTGTGGAGTTCGCTTATAATAACAGCTATCGCCGAGTATTGGGATGGCACCATTCGAAGCGCTATATGGCGGAGCGTGCGTAACGCCAATATCTTTGGGACGAAGTCGGTGAGAGGAGTATAACAGGCCCGAGTTAGTAGAACAATCGGTTGAAGCGGTGAAGGTGATTAGAGAAAGACTTAAGACCGCCCAAAGTCGCCGGAAAAGCTACGCCGACGACGACGTAAGCCTTTGGAATTCCAAGTGGGAGATCATGTGTTCCTTAAGGTATCGCCAATGCGAGGATTATCTCGATTTGGGAAGAAAGGGAAACTAAGTCCGAGATACGTGGGACCTTTCGAGATACTAGAGCGAATTGGAACCCCGGCCTATCGACTAGCCTTACCGCCAAATCCGTCGCAAGTCCACAACGTCTTTCACGTGTCAATGCTACGGAAGTATGAGCCCGATCCGACCCATGTTTTGGATTATGAAGCTATAGAAGTAGACGATCGAGTGACGTACGTGGAAAGGCCGAGTGAGGATTGAGGACGGGAAGGAGCAAGTCTTGAGGAACAAGACGATCCCGTTAGTGAAGGTAATCTGGGAGCACCACGGAACCGAAGGAGCCACCCTGGGAAAGCGAGGAAGCAATGAGGCGTCAACACCCCCACCTGTTCGAGTAGTTAAGTCTTGTAAATTTCGAGGACGAAATTTCTGTAAGGGGGAAGAGTTGTAACATTCTGAATTCCGACCCCATTTCGAAGTTTATGAATAAAATGAGCATTGATGCGTTTCGGTAATCTCACTCGGAATTGATCACTCTAGAGACGACCGACCGAAGGGGAATGGCTAAATAGGATAGTACGCGAGACTAAAGAACTCGGCCGCGGACTAGTATCCCGACCATAAGGATCGCGAGGGTACGTTCTAGACCATGTAGGTCGATCTAGGATTAGTATCGAACAATCTGCTAGCGTCGTGCAAATGGACCGCGGGTGATTCCGCTATGCCATAGCATGATTTGTGGATAACCCCGAACCGATTCCTAACGATCGCGTCCCCGCTAGGACCGATAGTTTCCCTCGCGATTACATGACAACCAGGATCGCCGTGGTCCGAATAATTCTTAAACGTGATAAAAATCACGGGTCGATACACGTAGCTCCCGAGAGCCGCCCGTCGATCCGAGATGCACCGAAACCCCGATGGGCTAATTTTTAGCGCGAAGTGAACTTCGAAATCGACGGCCGGGTATTTGAGAATTCCATTGCAAATAAATTGGACGTCGCCTCACCGGAGTTAATAAGGATTTTATATCGCAAGTATGAGTCGAAAAAAGTGGAGATCAAATCGCGAAGCGAGAAGTGCACCCCGGTCCCGAATTTCGTTCAGCATTTTGAGAAACCGCGAAGGAAAATTTTGGCCACTTCACCATCCCATCACATCAGCCAAAATTATCAAAGAAATGGAAAAGAAAAATGCTCTTGAAGTGCCCAAGTCCCAAGGCTCATTAAAACCCCAATTTCCCCAAAAACCCCATACCTAACAACACTATTCATGTCATATACCAACCCCCACTATCTTGTCACTCTTGAATGAGGACTAGTCACTCAAATCACTCTCTCTCTCTTCTCTTGTGGGCTGATGCAATCTCTCCCTCTCACTCCCATTCTCATTTTCACTCAAGTTCACTCTCAAACTCTCTCAAGTTCTCTCATCTCTCTCCCTCTTGGCACCTCCCATTTCCGGCGACCCCGAAGTGCTACAACCGACCAGCCACCACCTTGCCATCGTTCAGCCACGACTTTCCGAGCATCTCGCCGCCGATCGGCCACCGATCAGCGCCGTTTGGCCGCGAGGTTGCCGGGAGCTTGAGGGCTGATTTTGGGCTCATTTGGAGGAGTTTCAAGCTCAAACTCAAGTAAGCAACTCCCTAATCCTTGAGTAGGCTAATGGGTTACTAATGAGCATGTTTAGGGCTTGATTTAGTGAAATTTTGGGCGTCGGGTTACTGTTCACGATAGGGATCCGAAAATGAAATAAGTGCTTGGATGGTTTTAGGAGTTGGATATGTGATCTTTTATGCTAGAAATGGATGCTTGGGCCTAATTAGAGGTTAATAAGCATGGAAATAAGACTTCGGGTTATTGTTCATCGAAGCCGTGCACTGTTCATCGCGACGGGTACTTGTTCATTCGCGTCGGGGTACCTGTTCATGGCAGAATTGAAAGTGAGAAAGACGTTTGGATGATTTTAGAGACTTGATTGGAGGTCCTAAGTGGTTTGAGATTTGATTGGGGGTGTTAGGACTGATCTATATTGCATCTAGGGATCAAGGGATTAGTTTGTGGCTTAAATACGTGACTAAATGTCATTTGGAGCAATGTTGGTCATGAGTGAATCTAATGCTATGATATTGCCTTGAGAGTCCGATTATGCGACTAGAGCTAATGCATGTGTAATGCTATGTTGTGATGTCGATTGGGCCTTATTACTATTCGGCCATGGCGTGATGAGTTGAGAAATTATTAATTGAATCGGTGATGTGCCCTAGTGCATTTGGCCATGTGATGAGTGGTGCGAGTCAATTATTAAGAATTGGGCTTGATTCTGCGTGTACTCGATCATGAAATCTTGTTTATGTGAATCGATTGAATTGTGGGCATGGAATGCGATTTGCATGATTTGTGGATGAAAATGTTATGAATACCCCGATGCGCCTATAAGACGCGGGAGTGTACTTGAATACCCCGATGCGCCTATATGACGCGGGGATGGTGTTTATGAATACCCCGATGCGCCTATAAGACGCGGGGAAATGTATTGGTAAATGTGATGGTGAGATGAATACCCCGAGGCGCCTATATGACGCGGGGAAGGTGATACGATTACCCCGAGGCGCCTATATGACGCGGGGAGTGTGATTTTGAATAGTCCGAAATGATAATTGCGGACCGATTGCTGGAATTGATCCCCTTGAATTTATTGCCATGCATTGTGATTGAATTGTTGATAAGTGCCTAAGTACGAAGCTTGTTACTATAGATTTGGTGGAATATTGATTTGAAGTGTGCATGGTGTCAATTCTCTTTAATTGATAATTTCGAGGTTATTATTACTACTAGTGGTATGTTGGGTTTTGGTCTTAATAGAGTTGGCTTGGAGGTACTTGTTATCCCGAGCGAGGCTTAGGGGTTAGCTTATTGAGATTTATTCTCATAGTTGTATCCCAAAACCTTTTCGGACCCCGACCCCGAAAATGTCGCCGCCGCTTTTGGGATACCGAGACGAATGGACCGTATAGTGACCAAATATGGGATAGGCGATGGTAGGGGTGTACTATAGGCACTATAACACCGATTCGATGGAGGAGGAGGACGCTGAAGAGCCAATGGAGTCGACCCGGAAGATGTGCCACCACCGGCGATGTCGCGGATCGAAGACCGCAGTAGGGCCCCTTACTTTTTGGTACATCCCGATGGATGGATGTGGTCTCGTAGAACGCCTACCCTTAGTTGTCATATATTTTGTGGGAACCCTATTTACCCAAGCTGACTGTCTCCCTTGTATCCTCATGTATTTTGTCCTTATGCGTTGTAAGAACGATCGTCTCTTTATGTTATGAAAAATCTCTCGTCTTCTAAAGTCATTCTGTTTAATTCTACCATTTGGGTGTTGCATCGCTTCCGCATGTGCATATTGCATCGCGTTCAAATTTATTGTCTTGTCGATCCTGGAAGATATATAGCGAGTGAGGGATGTTAGCGTGCCAAAAAGGACACGGGGCGTGACAGGGACAGCCTCGATAAATCCAACTTTAAGGAGCTTCATCACCTCTTCCTTGATCTTATCTGCTAGTTCAAGATTCATTCTTCCGGGTGATTGATTTACTGGTGTGCAAGAAGGATTTGTGGGCAGAGCATGCTCCACAATTTCACGATCTAAACCCGGCATGTCAGCATATGGCCAGGCAAAATATCTTGATATTCTTTGAGTAATGCCGTCATTCTTAAAACATCTGCTGCAGACAAGTGCCCTCCTATTTTCACTTCCTTGACGCAGTCATAACCTCCCAAATTAATAGTAATAGGTTCTTCAGAGATAGGAGGCTTAGATTCTTCAAAACAATCACATTCTTTCTTGATATCGCTCACATCAACCTCGTCTATGTCAACCTCGCATGAATAGTCATCAAGCTGATCCGAGTCACATATTAACCTGTTATGTATGGGTGGGATGACATGCCCGAAATGCACCATGAAAGGTTAGTATTCAAATATGATATAATCGAAGAATGCATGATTTTTATAATGAAAACATTTTTCAAATTCCAATCTTTTAGACAAAGAAAGGAGAACTAGTCCACGATCTTCCGGACATCCTGGTTCTCAAAAGCTATTTAAAACCCAAGATCATATGGGGGATCGGGCCTCAAGTTTCATGGTAGAGTCAATTGTCATCATCGGACCAATCCGTTGC
This sequence comes from Rhodamnia argentea, assembly GCF_020921035.1. Classification (NCBI taxonomy): domain Eukaryota; kingdom Viridiplantae; phylum Streptophyta; class Magnoliopsida; order Myrtales; family Myrtaceae; genus Rhodamnia; species Rhodamnia argentea. The sequence goes on along the minus strand of NC_063153.1, from coordinate 32,684,885 downwards.
TCCACATGTCCGTAATCAAATTTGAGATGATTTTCATTAATAGATGCGACTAACGACAGTACAATACTGCACTTCCTGGATCACAAGACGAGATCCAAAGGGTGCTAAAGAAGAAAGGAATTAAAAACGAATGCGGTAATCAAAAAATGCATTAAAAGATAAAGTTCAGAAAGAGCCTTTTACTCGGGGGTGGGGAAATCATCGTCCGGCCACTCAATTATCACGTTCACCCGATTATCCAGGAACGGGTCGAATAAGTCCGACTCTGCATCTTCAGAGTGTCCTCATCTTCCAGCCATTTGCCTCTTTTAGAGAATACTTCAAATAAGGAGTTCTGAAACATCTTCCCTCTAGATTTCCATGCATTGGTGCCTACAAAACGGCCACCTTGGTGTCCACGGCGTCCACGGTCTCCATAACACTAGTCACGCCCCGTGTCCTCCGAGCGCGCCAACATCCCTCGTTATCGAAGAAATCTCGCAACTCACCAGGATCGCAATCGGACGTAAAACACGCGAGATGCAAATGCAAGCGGAAGCAATGAAAACAAACCCGACAATGAATATAGAATGACCTTACAACATAACACCAAAATACATATAACATAGCCAGGTAAGTTCAAGGTTCATACGGACCACCAGTAATAAAACGACTACGACTCAAGGATACGGCACGGGGACACAAAAGGAAACTCCATAATCATAACCACTCGTCGACACACGAGGGTCCAAAAGCGAGGATAATGACCTCTACACACCTAAGGGTCGGGCGTCATCATCAGAAGTAAACTCGGCAGGGGGAGCGTACTCCGGGGAGAAACTCGTCACGATGGCTCCACTAAACGCCTGCTCGGGCTCCTCCCATGGCTCCTCCTCTGGCACCTCTTCCAGGTCCTCCTCGGGTATCGCCTCTTCTTCCGGTTTGGACTCCTCTTCGGGTTCCTCCATCTCCCGGTCATGTGCTGGATCCACGACGTGAACTACGTTCGGGACAGGCTCGGGAAGCATCGGGGGTCCATGAGCAGGCTCATCGGGTTCCAAGATCCCTCCATCCAGAGCGGGGAGTCCGGGTATGGGAGACCTCGGCTCGGGGATCGGTCCAACTACGGGTCCAAGGACAGGGAGTCTCGAAGGTGAAGCTATCGGGAGTCTAGGTCCGGCGGCATCCAAGACGTGCTCGGGAATCACCTCCTCCCTCAAAGGTCTAGATAAATAGTCCCCATCCTTATAAGTCCAAGAGAGGAAGGAATAAGGGGTCAAGTATCCTCTCGCGTCGTCGATCCACAAGGTGCTAACCCTCCGATAATACGTCCGATCTGGTCCCACTCTAAACTCGGTAATCACGGGCTCAAACCGAGTCGGTAGTCCAAAAAGTAGCGGCATCGCGGCGATCGGGGTCGAGGGTCTGAAAATGTTGGTCCCACGGAGGGGTGAGATCGACATCTCGATGAGCGAAGCCTAACCTATCCTAAGGTCCTAGTACCTCCCGACAAAACACGGCATGCAAACAATCCAATCCAAACAGCAGACAGTGGTCAATTCAAAGTGCACAAATAAAGCAATCATGTACAGGACCACCCGTAACATGCCAAATCACACAAGTCGATCCTCTTACCATAGGGCTCTCATACCACCTCCATAATTTAGTATCATAATCTCATATATCAAGTACAAGCCTCGGACTCTTAGGAACACGGCATTGTACGTATAGATATAGATATTTTTGTGTGCACACCGGGGTCTCGGACACTTAGGAATACGCCCCATGGGGTCTTAGACACTTAGGAATACGCCCCATTTATTCAACGGTCTCGGACACTTAGGAACACAACCGAATTAAGTCTCGGACAATTGGGCGAACACGGCATACTATACGGCCTCGGACGCCTCAATTGAACACGACTTTATAATCTCATGTATAGGTTATACAAAAAGGGCCTCATGCCCTAATATCACAATATTGCAATTCCACAATTACTTGGGCTATTTAGCATGTCAATACCATCACGAGCTCGAATCGGGCCAATTGCCACATATCGCCTCACAAGGCCAATCATGCAATTACAAGGGGTCTCACACTAGCCAAGACATCACAATATCACATAAAATGCATTTAAAGCACCCCCAATTCAGAATTACTACTTTTGATACCAACGGTCCCAATCGAGCGAATTCCACGTTTTCTCTTACAAAGCCACACACTTAATCCCAAGAGGCTTCACACATGCCAAGGCATGTAAAAGTCATTCTAAAACACCTTGCAAGTGCCCCACATCAGAATTACAACATTTAGCACCCACTAACCATTTTAGTGCACAATTGCTCCAATTGAGTTATTTTAGGTCCCGATCGCCCCCAACCATGGTCCACTCTTAAACCACGTGCTATCCACACATCAAGTCACTCATTTCCACCCATATGACCACATAAACATCCCAGGACCAGCATTGATACCAATTGCACAGAAATTTCCAGATTGGTCCTCTCTAGCATTTCTCACTATCCCAAGCATTTAGCACACCATCTAGCCAAACCCAAGTGTCTCTTAGTAACCCAGGGCTTTAGGAAGGGTTAGGAAACACTTACCCTTGCTTTTTGATGAAGAAAAACCTGGCGAAAGCGTTTCCTTCGTGCACGATCAGATTCGACCTAAAAGGGTGTCCACCGGTTTCAAACACAAAGCACCAACTTTTAGTCCAAGAAAACCTCATCACACACAGCAATGAACCTTCTTTAAACACCCTAGAATCCTTTGAGAAGCTTGAGCTCTTACCTTGAAGTTGGATGAGCAAAACCGGCGATGAAACCCTAGGGTTTGTTCGGCACCGGGAGAGAAAAAAACGGACGGCACGGCGGCGGCAACAACTCACAGCCAAGAAAGGAAGATGAAGTGGCGGTGGCGTGGTGGAGCTCCTCCTTGGACCGGCGGTGTGAGGAGGCCGAAGGGGTGCTCGGCCAAGAGAGGAAAAGAGAGAGTTCTTGGGAAAGAGTTGAGCTCAAAATGAAGAAATGAGGGAGTGAGAGAGAGGGTGAGTGATCAGCCAAGAGTAAGAGAGGAAGAGGGTGAGTTTGAGTGATTGAGTGAGTGACTTGATGGGTGGGAGATAGTGGGGTTGGTGTAGGACATGAATAGTAGAGTAGGTGGTGGGGTTTTTTGGGGTTTGACTTGCATGGGGACTTAATCCCTTCAAGTGTCATGTCCCTCCATTATCCACATGGGGATTTAGGGGCTGATGGGTGCGGTACAAGGGTTGACCGAAATTCCTTCGCGGTCGCTCAAGGGCTAAACGAATTCGGGACCGGAATGGATTTTTTTGTTCCGCAAATCCGATCCTCATTTTTCCAACTTATATGGCTTCCAAATATCCTTAATAACATTTGCAAGGCGACATCCAAGTTTATTTGTATTGGAATTCTCGAATACCCGGTCGCCAATTTCGAAGTCCGCTTCGCGCTCAAAATCAGCCGATCGCATTTTCGGTGCACCTCGAACCGACGGGCAGCTTTCGGGAGCTACGCGTATCAAACCGTGATTTTAGTTACCACGTTTTAAGAATTCGGACCACGGCGACCCTGGTTGTCATGTAATCGCGAGGGAAACGGTCGGTCTTGACAGGACGCGATTGTCGGGAATCAATTCGGGGTTATTCGCAAATCATGCTATGGCGTAGCGGTATCACCCGCGAACCAATTGCACGAGGCTTGCAAATAGTTCCGACGTCAACCCCGGATCGGCCCGCAATGACCCGGAATGTACCATCGGCGACCCTTATGGTCGGGATACCGATCCGCGGTCGAGTCCTTTATGGTCTGCGCACTATCCTATTTAGCCATTCCGCTTTGGTCAGTTATCTCAAGAGTGATCAATTCCGAGTGAGGTTACTGGAATACATCGATACTCATTTCATTCATAACTTCGAAATGGGGTCGGAATTCAGAATGTTACAATTCTTCCCCCCTTACAAAAATTTCGTCCTCGAAATTTACAAGACTTAGCTACTCAAACAGGTGGGGGTATTTACGCCTCATAGCTTCCTCTTTCTCCCAGGTGGCTCCTTCATTCCGTGGTGCTCCCAGATTACTTTTACCAACGGAATTGTCTTGTTTCTCAGGACTTGCTCCTTCCCGTCCTCGATCCTAACCGGTCTTTCCACGTATGTTACTCGATCATCCACTTCGATAGCTTCATAATCCAAGCCATGGGTCGGATCGGGCTCATACTTCCGTAGCATTGACACGTGAAAGACGTTGTGGACTTGCGACGAGATTTGGCGGTAAGGCTAGTCGATAGGCCGGGGTTCCAATTCGCTCTAGTATCTCGAAAGGTCCCACGTATCTCGAACTTAGTTTCCCTTTCTTCCCAAATCGAGATAATCCTCGCATTGGCGATACCTTAAGGAACACATGATCTCCCACTTGGAATTCCAAAGGCTTACGTCGTCATCGCCGTAGCTTTTACGGGCGACTTTGGGCGGTCTTAAGTCTTTCTCTAATCACCTTCACTGCTTTCAACCGATCGTTCTACTAACTCCGGGCCTGTTATACTCCTCTCACCGACTTCGTCCCAAAGATATTGGCGTTCGGCACGCTCTGCCATACAGTGCTTCGAACGGTGCCATTCCGATACTCTGCTGATAGCTGTTGTTATAGGCGAACTCCACAAGGTGCAACTGCTCTTCCCAACCTCCTTTGAAGTCTATGACACACGCCCTTAACATATCTTCCAACGTCCGAATAGTTCTCTCGGGCTGTCCATCCGTTTGAGGGTAGTAGGCGATGCTGTATCGCAACTTTGTCCCCATCGCTTCCTGCAGGCTTTTCCAAAACGAAGCGGTAAACTTGGGATCTCTGTCTGACGTGATTGTCACCGGCACTCCATGTAGTTGAACGATCCGCCTCATGTATGTTGACACCCGAATTTTTAATCGGTTTTCTTTAGTTTTATTTTCCAAAATTCATTAAAAATTCACAAAAAATTAAAAAATTATAAAATCAACATTGGAAGCCTTGGCCAAGCATAAGGAACCAATTTGGAACAAAAAATAATTTTTCATGTTTTTCGCATTTTTTTTAATATTTTCGAAAATAGGAAAATACTTGAAAAATTCATAAAAAATACTTTTCGAGATCGCAAAAATACATAAAAATGTTCAATATTTTTCTTTTAATTCCTTTTTCATATTGACCTCAAGAAAAATCAAAAATTGAGTTCAATTTTAGGTGTTTCTTCATAATGCCTAAGGTTGAATTTGCATAAAAAATACCAACTGAGTCTTTTTATTTGCAATTTTTGCACATTTTAAGTCTAGACATTCAATTGCAGTCCCTTTGAGCTTCAATTTGATTAATTGCACCCTCAATTGCACGAATTGCGCGAATTAGACAAAAATCCCCAAATTATTTGCGATTAAGTCCCTCAACTTGCCAATTTTTGAAATTAATCTTAATTGAGGGACTATCATGGTAAAATTGGACTGTCACCCTATGTTTTCATACATTTAGAATTGATTGGAATGGGTCTCATGGTCCAATTTGGTCAAATTGACACTCAATTGAACTTTTCCCTAATTTGGGCAAATTGAAAAATTTGGGGTTTTCATGTAAATTGATGGGAACTTTTGGGCAAAACTACTTTTTTAGATAATATTCAGGCCCCCGAGTTCAATTTTGAAATTTAATTGCAAAAATTCCCAGCCAATTTGGTTTAATTTTGAAATTTGCATAAAATTCACCTGCCTGCGAACCTGGTTCGAGACCGGTCGATCACGGCCGGTCGGACCGGGCCGAACCGGTCCCGAACGCACTTCATCTTCCCCAAATTCACCCGTGCCATTTGCAGGTTCAACGATGGACTTTGACGATCAAATTGGAGTTCAATTCGTGCTTAATTGGATCAATAGAGGTGGGGCTTTTGTTCGTCAAGTCAAGATCCGTCGATTGCCACCGGCGGCACGACCAATGGCCGCCGGAGCACGGCGGAATCGATAGTCAAAGTTCCCGGCGACCGAAAGTCAACCATTTCAAAACCAAGTGCAATTCTTGCTCGTTTTTGACTCAACGGACGTCTAATGGACTTGGACGGAATCCTAGTGATTCCGTCACCGTCCGGCGGCCCGAAATCACGTGGGCGCACGTGAATCACCCTCGGCCAGCTCACGCCCGACGCGCCAAATTTCAAAAGCTCACTATAAAAGCCCGAGGAGGATTCTAGAACGAGAGAGGCTCATTTGTTCGCTCAACACACCAGAATAGAGAGAGAGGGAGTTAGAGAGAGAGAGAGAGCTCTCGACGTCCGCCATTGGTGAAGGTTTGAGCGACTACCGTGGATTGCTCGTCAAGCCAATCCAGAGCAAATCGAGCTTCGCAATCCACTTCGGAAGCTTCACGGCAGCTCCGGAAAGCGACCGAGCCATTTGGATTAGCCTGCGATCTCCAAATCGGGTAGGTCGAACTTCCGATTCCTCCACTGAGCATCAATGGCATCGTCTTGTTCCGAGCACGATTTTTGAAATTATTGTATGCGTTTTGCTTCCCGAACTACGCCGACCACTTCCGCATATCCATTTTGCCTCGATTTTGCATAAATACCTCCGATCGAGTTCGCGAAATCCAACCTCCATGGCCGAACACCGTCGAAGCTTGCCTAGGCGATTCTAGGCCAAACCAGGTCGATCCGACTGCGGGTAAGGTTTCTAAACCTCCTCCGAGTGAATCCCGTGGTTGAATCGAATAGTTATGCTCTATTTCGTATGATCGAGTTCTCGCGATTGTGAAACCGTGTAAGCTTGATATATGTTGATCCTGTGGGTGAAATCACTTAATCTTTGGATATGTTGATCGGGAAGTTTGAGCGAGTCGATCGCCGTTGGTCCGAGGTCATTCCGGCGAGATCTCGCCGTTAGATCTCGCCGGAGATTCTCGGCCGTTCATTTGTTGTCGTCGCAGTGAGGAAGACGATGCGGACGTGGCGGTCAACGTAGTCAAAGTCCTAGGTGGCATTCGGTGATTAGTCCAAGTCATCGCCGACTCGGCCTAGTCGTTGGCGCGAATAGGCTGAGTCGGCCTTGATCCGACGGCTAGGATAAATAGATAAGTTTGATTTACGACCGTCGGATCGTTATTTTGTATTTTCGGATATTAGGTATATTAGTTAGAAAATAATAAATAAAAAACGGTGTCGTTTTGAATAAGTGGTGCGGCGTCGTTTAGGACATGTTAGGAATGAACGGCCTGGATTAGATCTAAAGTTTGATCGTAGCCGTCCAGAGTACTAAAGGAAACGTCGTCGTTTTGGGTCTAGAAGAGTTGACGGCTCAGATTAGATCTCAAATAGATCGTAGCCGTCCATGCATTTTTTAGATACGGCGTCGTTTTGCTTAAGGTTGAGTCAACAGTCCAGATCAATTTTCGGGTTTAATCGCAGCCGTTCTTTTGTTTTGGGATAAGCGACGTCGTTTTGGTGTAAGAGGCCGAAGTGTAGTCGTTTTGTTTGAGCATGAGTCGACGGGCGAGATCAAATCGAGATTGATCTCGGCCGTCCGTTATTTTCTTTTGTATTCAGATATTAGAAAATATATTAAAAAAAATAAAAAATATTTAGATAAATGCATATACGGTGTCGTTTTTCTTAGGGTTCGAGCGGGTCATGGGCGGTCGGACCGGGTTGACCGGTCGTTGACCGGGTTGACCCGGTCCGGTTTGTTAATAAAAAATAATAAAAAAATAAAAAGAAATTTCCAAAAATCCAAAAAAATTGTAAAAATACTTAGAAAATTCATAAAAATTCCCAGATTTTCATAAAAAATTTCTAAAAAATTTGTAGATCGATTCGGGACTCATAAAGTCTGGATCGAAAATTTTGAGACTACGAGGGTTGATTAATTTCGATCCGGAAAATTCCCAATATTTTTGAAAAATAAATAAAAATTCAAAAAAAATAGAAAAAATTAGAAAAGTTCAAGAAAATCACAAAAAATGAGAAATGGCCACATTCAACTGGCCAAATCGAAATTTTGTGATTTTCGGTCCCAAACCCCAAAAATGACCATTATACCCTTCCGGGCCATCCGCCCCAAATTTTTACCAAATCACCCCGATACCCAAAATTGATTTTTGTGTGGGCCGATAGGGCCATTTTAGACATATTGAACCTTGATTGATTGATTTGATCGATTGTAATGATTTTGATTGCGCATTATTTTTTGCCGATTGTGATTGATTAGGATAGAAAAATCCCATCTGTATGAATACTTAGATTTTTTTTTAGGGCCTACCTCACCCGATATCGCATCTGCATGAAATCTTAGGTTAGAAAAACAATCAACATCGGTAACCGAAAGGGCGTCAAATATGAAACTTGGCGTAACCAAATCCCCGGACCCAAAATCTCCGGTTTTCGCGGAACCGAACGGTTTCTCCCGACCGCTCGGTAAGGTTTTCCGATCGTACCTTCCAATAAATCGATCGGTGGCGACTCCAAATTGCATGTACATCTCGCACATGCCACCCGACCACACAAGGTCAATTTCGATATTTGAAAAATTTTACCCGACATCGCGATTCGAGTAATGGGTCTTGGGAGAGACTCGCGATCCCCCATGTATATGTCTATAAAAAGGAGGGGATCGGCTCGTTAGCCCTATTCCACCCCCGGGAAGGAAATTTCCGGGAGGGTCGCGACAGACCGGCGACTCAGCTGGGGACTAATTTAGATGGATTTAAGCCGATAAAAATGCTGATTGTTTTCTAACCTCGTTTTCCTGCGAGATGCTCTTGAAGATGAGGTACGTCCACTAACAAAAAAGTGTTAAATGTTGATGCGAGATGGGAGTTATAAGGGGTGGCGTCTATGCTAACCATTTTTGATGCGAGATATGGAGTTTTGGATTGTTTGTTTATTTATGCAAATTTTGAAGCGGTGTTTTGAATATAAATTGTTGTGCATGTCTCGCATATTTTGAGGATCACGACACTTGCACACACAAGCGCCTAAACCCGAGCCGCGAAATCACCTTTTAGGTCGCCATAGATAGGGATCGGTATGCGAAGCTCTTGTGTTTGATTGCACTTGGGTTGACCATATTTGATCCCGCTCGCTATGCAAGATTGATGGTCCTACCCACTTGTTGTTTGATTGCGCTTGTGGGCGGCCCATCGATTTGTATAGCGGGAGCCTTTTTAGGTCCATACCCGAGCCTTTTTGATTTCTTTAGAGTTAAACCTCACCTGTCTCATGCGCATGTGAAATGGATGGTTGGTATACCTAAAACCAAAAACAAAAAAAAAAGTAACATCGGTTGGTAAGGCTTTCTACCCTTTTTATTTTGAACTTGTAAATTTAAATTTTGCATATCATACATTTCCACTACATATCATCACAATTTGTAAGATCGTTTAAGTGATCGGGGTTGAAAGTCAAATTTTCCTTTTTAGGATAGATGGCGCCCCAAAGTCGTGTTGATGCACCCGATGTATTCACATGGGAGCGGAGGACCATTCGACGCGAGGACCGAGTACCCGCTACATTCCGAGTTTTCGGATTTGTTCACGGACGAGAGCTCAACGGACGGAACCGCATCCGTAGCGAGAGTTGCGATTATACCCGATGTGGACGATATTTGGAGCTCGAGCGCGAGAAAGAAAGAATCTGGGAATTGTACATGAAGTTGGCGAGGAAGCCTCATGCTACCAAGACGGCCCCAAAACATTCTCCGATTAAGAAGAAGGAAATCATCACCATATCCTCCGATGATGAAGAAGATATCAAGCTTCCCGAGATAGTAGAGATTTCATCGGATGAGGATACCATTCCCACTGTCTAGATTAGTACGACTTTGGGGCATTTTCTAGGTTTCATTATATTTTGAGTCTATTATGTACTTTCATCGACATTTATTGTCCGAACATCTCTGGATATTATCATGTTCTATCTTTTTTGACTTTATTGTATTAGACTTGTAAATTTCATGAGTTGTCAATTTGTGAACGACCTTTTTACCCCGATTACGCTTAAACGATCCTAATCAAATTACATGCCATCTTTGGGTGAGATTTGGTCCATAATTACCCTATTTGGCTTATTTGGGTCAAGTGGGAGTAGTTGACCCTCATGTTACCAAAAGATGACATGGAATTTGGTTAGCACATTTGCATCACATTACATGCATATGCATATTAAACTCGTGGTAATTGACTTTAGGATCATCATTTTTGCATTCTTAGATCATGGGGAATGGAGACATCAAAGTCATCCCAATACCGCGCAAGGAACTTGCTATATGGTGGGATCGCCTCGACATCGTCAACAAAGCCTATGTGGAAGGACGTTTGGGACGACTTGTAGATTTGATCAAAGTGGAATACCAACCGGCGCTCATTCAAGCACTAGCCAAGGCATGGGACACGCGAACAATGACGTTCAACTTTCGAGGATTGGAATTGACCCCTACGCTTGAGGAGTATACCGCTATTATCGGGGCCAAATTTGAAGAACGTATAGCTCAACCCCCTTTGGACATGGATTCCACTCGTTCGTTATCGAGTTTCCTTCGCCTTAAAACTTCTGAAATTGAAAAAGTTTACAAGTCCAATTCCAACAAGTTCACATTCTCGTTCCTTTTCGATAACTATTCCTCTCTACCCACCGAAACCGGTCATAAATCGGGAAAGGTGTTCATTTTGGCTTTCTTTGCATTCGTTCTATTCCCGACTTCTAGAACTACTTTTGACCCCTCCATAACTCATATAGCCGACACGGGCGTGTTGTCGCTGGGATTATTCGTACATGATCTTAGCTGAGACTTTTCTCTCCCCGAATCGTTCCAAGTCTTCAAAAAGGCCGTTTTCCAAGCGTCTAGCGGATTACTCCACTTGTGGTTCACCTCTCATATAAAGACTTTCCAACTCCGGGTGGGGTGTTATGAGATCAATGAGCACGTTCACCCCCTTAGATCCTTCCTTAAGTGTCAATCCCTTGTACCCAAATACTCATTCAAAAAGTGGGTTGAGCTATTGGACAATTTGAAACCCGAGCATATTAGATGGCGTTTGACTTGGCCCAAGATCGTAGAAGCTCGCATTTCGGGTATTGAAGATAACCCTATTCCCTTATTGGGATGTACCGGCGCCGTGGCGTATTACCCCATTCGAGTGGTGAGGCAATTTGGAGTTCTACAAGAGATACCACCGGATGTTTGTCCCGGGATTTTCTCATTTGATATGACACGAGGAAAGCTCACTAAGGAAACAAAGGAGTTGTATCGGGCTCGGATCAAGCTTATCCTTCATGCTTTGAAGAACTCCCCGCTGCAACAAGTTGAGTGGCCGGATTATTTGGATAATGAGATGAACATTCACGAGAGCTTCCAAGGAGTATATCAAGAAGTTTAAGGAGTATCGCCAATCAATGGTAGAGCCATATGTACCCGAGTGCGTATCTCCTCGGATTGAAGAAGTAGAGTCATATGAGCCGAGTACATAGTACCATATGTACCGGGAGTAGAACCGTACATTCCCGAAGATCCAGAGCGAAGTGGATATCGAAAGAGGGAGAAGACCCATACTTGTGGGATTCCGATGGACCAGAAGAGCAAGAAGAGTGGAAACGTCCCCGACTTGGATAGATCCATTCCTCCATTTAGATTTTACATATTTGTTATCTTTTAGATACTTTTGAACAATTTGGTTTGTAATAAATACATACTATTTCTTTTATGAGCATTTCATGCATACATATAGAAAAGTCAATTACCACGGATCAATGTCTCTAATCCTTTAATATTTCCCATACTGATTTGATATCCCGAAAACAGGTGAGCGATAAATACGAGGACTCGTAGCAAAACGCGCAAGTTAAGGATGGAACAAGAAGAGCTCGCACCTCGTGTGGGTAATCTGGAAAATCAAATGAATGTGATCGCCACAATGGTGGCGGAGATGAAGGCAATGATGATTGCAAGCCGGGGGAGATACCCCGTTGACCCTAACTCTCAAACTCTGCGGGGGCCATCCGATGGGGCGAACGCTAATCCGGCGCCCGCCGCTAATCCCACTCGAATCCGGAGAGACCGCCTAAGGATCCTCCCATTGTGATTGATCCGGAGAAAAAGGAGAAGCAAGTCCTCAAAATGGAAGAGGAAATTAAGAGGCTCGCTAAGATCGAAGAGTGTTTGGCGAGTCGGGGTTATGAACTCTCGAGATTCGATAAGGTTGCACCGTTTGAAAAGATAGAGGTTCCCGCGATTACAAGGAACCGGACTTTGTGAGGAGATATAACGGGACCGGGTGTCCCAAGGCGCACTTGAAGTATTACTTGCGCCGAATGTCGCAGATTCTCCGACAACATTCCACTCTTGGTTAACACCTTCCAGGAAAGCCTATCTCGGGGCAGCCACTGGCGTGGTTCATTGAATTGGAGCCGGAGAGGCTCGCCGATTGGGATAAACCGGCGGACAAGTTCCTTCGGCAATACAAGTTTAACACTCGACCGCCCTAACTAGAGAGGACCTTTTAAGGACCGTAAAAGGAAAGAGCGAGACCGTTCGCGCCTACGCCCGAGAGATGGAGAGCACCGGCGTGCGGGTAAAGCCGCCCGTCCCGGAAGAAGAACTAATAGATTTGTTTCTCAAGGCCCTTCCGTTTGAATTTTTCGACAAGCTGAACACCTCCGGGTGTCGGACATTTGCACACCCGATCAAGGTGGCGGAGCGTCATGAGTGGGCACCGAGAGAGAAGAAGATACCCGAGGCGCCTTTCAAACGCCAATACCCTTTGAGAAGGGATATTAGGGAGCAAACCGGAGAAGTAGCTTTTGTCCCTAATCCGCCAAAGCCCGAAATTTCTCGCCTTCAATTCCTACCCAAGGAACGTCCTCCTGGACCGCTTCCAAACCACCGGAATTCAGAAAGAAAAACCCAGTTGTTTTTACCCCACTACCCCGACCCTTATCCAAATTGTTACCCATGCTATTGGAAAATCGCTTAGTTGCAAAAAGAGCCACCTCGAGCTCACCCGCCAAGATTTCCCGGGTATGATGAGACCCAGACGTGCGTATACCATATGGGAGAAAGGGGGCATAACGCGGACAACTGTCTCGCTCTGAAGTTCAAGGTGCAAGCATTGATCGACGGAAAAGTTCTGGAGTTTGATAAAGCCGAACCGAATGTACAGCGGAGAACCCACTACCCGAGCATCGTGAGGTGAACGCGATCTTTGGAGATGAAGAGGAGGAGGTTCTGGAGTTCATAGTGAATATGGATAAAATGCGGGATATCTTGACATTGGCCTCGCAATACCCGGAAGGAGAGAGTATTTCCCGGGAGCAAAAAGAGGCTTGCTTGGAAAAATTGATTAGCTTGGGCGTCATAGGAAGAATGGAAAATGTCGCTTTCAAGGGGACCTACGTGGCGGTGAACATGTTGTCTCGAGGAGTTCACGATGAAACCTACGAGGGAGAGCTGTTTTAAAAATACCCTCGGGATATTTGATGAGCATCAAAGATGGTCAAGAAATTAAAGAGATAGACGAATATGAAGTCCGTCTGGATAAGGCCCGCCGAGGCGATAGAAGATTTTTGCGAAAGCCCTAGAGAGGGGCGAAATAGTTGATAACCCGGGGGAAGATAGTGGTGGGTACAACTTTAAAGTGTTATATTCGGCGCCCCCGAGTTTCTTTGTCGACTCCGGAGATGTAGTCCCCGATGGGTGGGGTGGAATGGATGACCCATGCAAGCGATGAATTTGTAGGAACGATCGATGAAGTTAAGGACCAAGCGGCTCCTCGGAATGAACAGGAGAATCGAGAGGTCGATATGCGACTTTCTAATCTGAGACGCACATGCGTCATTTAACAACTATGGTAGCAGATTTATCGCAATCGACGACCAAAAGGAATACTATGGCGATAGAAGAAAGCATGCAGATCTGGAGATACGGCGGACCATGGAGACACGAGAATCGAAAGATCGCTCTACTTCAAGAGCAAGGAGATGACGTGTCGAGGAAAATGGATGAGTTGAAGGAGCTGATTACGCCACTTACTCAAGCAAGAAACGTCCCGCCTCAAGGTGTGAACCCGAGAGTGGTCTTCCGCACGAAGTATAATGGCGCCCGGGTGTCCTCCGGCGCATGTCTCATACTATCTTCGCCAAATGGTTGGCCACCAAGAAGATGACGAAACACCGATCCGGAACTTTGGACAAAGTTTAACGGGCCCCGCACTAGCATGGTTTCGGTTAATTGACCTAGACTGGGTCCCGAGCCGGGAGGATTTATCGAAGCACTTCTTACGTCACTTTGAAGCTGGGATTAGGGGTTATTTCACTAAGGCTAATTTGTTGAACATCCGGAAAGGTGAAGATGAGAGTTTTGAGCTCTTTGCAAGAAGGTGGAAGAAACACGCCGTGATGGTGCAACCACCGTTGTCGGAGAGAGAAATGCTGGAGTTTGTACTAAAGTCACTTCCGGCGGAATACTTTGATCGCATGTATGCATACACGTACTCATCGTTCCAACATCCGGTGGAGATTGGCATGAGGATTGAAGGGATTATCCCGAGAGTCGAAGAGAAAGGCAGAGGGATTTCGATGAAGAAAATGCCACGCCGGTAAGGCCAGTCCGAACATAACCCCGATGACGTTCATGAGGATGAAATGATTGGGATGGTAGATGCTCCAATTCGTTTTGTGATTGATTTGAACAAAGTTTATAGCTGGGAGTTAGAAGCTTCTAGTTCGGAAAAACCATCAACATCCGAATCACTACCGAAAAAGATCATACCGGTGAGGATTAAATTACCGCCCGTGGAAGAGTACAACTCAAGGGCGGTTCATTGGGATTATGGAACGGGCGAGATTGACGCCATAATGAGATCCGGAAGATGTTATCCCCCGAGAGAAGTGGATTCGAAAAGAGAATCCCAACCTGCGGAAGAGGTTGAGAAGTTGCAATCGGTCGTGAGGACCGGTGAATATGATGTCGTTGACCAACTGCGGAAGATGCCCGCACGCATTTCCCTTCTTGGATCTCTTCAAAAATTCTGAAAAGCACAAAGACGCCCTTTTGAAGGTGCTGGATGAGGTGCATGTTCCAGAGACAATTAACGAAGTGCAATTGGGAGACTTTGTGGGTGCTATCCTTCGAAGGACCAGATATCCTTCTCGGACGAAGACTTCCCGAAAGAAGGGCGGGTCCACAACAAAGCCCTTTACATAGCTGTGAGGTGTCACGGAAAAGAGGTGCCTCACGTCTTAATTGATAATGGTTCCGCTTTCAACCTTGTGTCCACTAAGCACTTTGAGAAGCTTGGGGATCAATGAAGATTTTGTGAAGACATCCAAGGCCACCATCCGATCATTTGATGGAGTCTCCAAGAATGTTGTAGGAGAGATTGAGCTGGACATTGACATTGGACCGGTAACTTTCTCTATACCGTTCCAAGTGTTGGATATTCCAAGCGCCTTCACCCTGCTCCCGGGAAGACCGTGGATTCATGTGTCCGGAGCGGTACCTTCCTCTCTCGCATCAAAAGTTAAAATTTGTGGTCAAAGGTCGAGTTGATCACCGTCCATGGCGAGACGGGACATCGAGCGACTTTAAAAGGGATGGTCCCTTACATTGAACCCTCAAAAGAGGAGGAGCTGAGTTATCACACCTTTGACATTGTATCTGTCATGCATGTGTCACCAAATGCAAAGGTGGCTATACCCGGAGCTTTCGAGACCTGCAACTATGGCGGGAAAAGTGCTACTCTCGAATGGATTTATTCCGGGTGCTTGGATTAGGGAAATATGGTCGGGGGAATTCGTAACCCTTTGAATTTGGGCTCAAATGACCACAAGGTTGGTCTCAGGTTATAGCGGAATAGCGGAAAATAACATAGGTCGAGGCCGAGGTCGAAACAATCGTTATGGAGACCGTGGACGCCGTGGACGCCAAGGTGGCCGTTTCATAGGTACTTGATGTATGGAAAGCTAGAGGAAAAATGCTCCTAAATCCTTTATTCGAGGTATTTTCTAAAGGAGGCAAATGGCTGGAAGATGAGGACATTTCGAGAATGCGAGCCGAGACTTATTCAACCCGTTCCTGGATAATCGGGTGAACGTGATAATTGAGTGGCTGGACGATGATTTCCCCACCCCCGAGTAAAAGGCTCTTTCGAACTTTATCTTTTAATGCATTTTGATTACTGCATTTGCTTTAAAGCTTTTTGATGTTTTAGCACCCTTTGGGTCACATGCTTGTGATCCGAGAAGTGCGATCTTGTATTGTTCTTAGTTGCATTTATTAATGAAAAACATTTCAAATTTGATTACGGACATGTGGAGCAACGGATTGGTCCGATGATGACAATTGATTCTACCGTGAAACTTGAGGCCCGATCCGCCATATGATCTAGGATTTTAAACGACTTTTGAGAACCAGGATGTCCGGAAGATCGTGGACTAGTTCTCCTTTCCTTATCTAAGAAAATTGAAATTTGAAAGATGTTTTCATGATAGGAATCATGCATCCTTCAATTTTATCATCTTTGAATACTAACCTTTCATGGTGCATTTCGGGCATGTCATCCCACCCATACATAACAGGTTAATATGTGACTCATATCAGCTCGATGACTATGCATGCGAAGTTGATATAGACGAGGTTGATGTGAGCGATATCAAGAAAGAATGGGATTGTTTCGAAGAATCTAAGCCTCCTATTTCCGAAGAACCTATCACTATTAATTTGGGAGATTCATTGACGTCAAGGAAGTGAAAATAGGAGGACACCGTCTCAAAGCAGATATTTTAAGAATGACGGTGTTACTCAAGGAATATCAAGATATCTTCGCCCGGTCGTATCTTGACATGCCGGGTCTAGATCGTGAGATTGTGGAGCATGCTTTGCCCACGAGATCCTTCTTGCACACCCGTAAATCAATCACCCGAAGAATGAATCCCGAACCGGCGGATAAAATCAAGGAAGAGGTGATGAAGCTCCTTAAAGTTGGATTTATCGAGGCTGTCCCCATATGCTGATTGGGTCGCCAATATCGTACCGATTAAGAAGAAGGATGGGAGAATTAGAATATGCGTGGATTATCGGGACTTGAACAAAGCTAGTCCCAAGGATGATTTTCCCCTACCGCACATTGATGTGCTCGTCGAAGATCTTGCGGGTTTTGAATTGTTCTCCTTTATGGATGAATTCTCGGGATATAATCGGATCATGCTTTGAAGGAAAAAGATAAGATCAAGACCTCATTCACTACACAATGGGGAACTTTTTGTTACAAGGTGATGCCATTTGGGTTGAAAAATGCAGGTGCAACATATCGAGGGCTATGGTGACCCTTTTTCATGATATGATACATAAGGAGATCGAGGTCTATGTGGATGATATGATTGCCAAATCCAAGCCTGGAGAAGACCATGTTAAAGTGCTGAAGAAGTTATTTGATCGATTGAGAAAGTATAAGCTCAAGTTGAATCCTGCGAAATGCGTATTTGGCGCAAGATCCGGAAAGCTGCTAGGGTTTGTGGTGAGCAGCCGTGGTATTGAAATTGACCCTTCCAAGATTAAAGCCATATGGGAAATAGGAACTCCTGTTCTTGTTAAAGAAGTAAGGGGGTTACTTGGGAAGATTGAATTATATATCCAGATTCATATCCCAACTATCGAAACGGCGAAACCCTTCTTCAAGTTGCTAAAGAAAGGTGCAAAGGTGAAATGGGATGCGGAATGCCAACAAGCATTTGAGAAGATCAAGGAATATCCGGTACAACCTCCGAAGTATTGGTACCTCCTATCCCCGACGTTCCTTTAACTCTATATCCGACGGTTAATGATGAGTCCTTGGGAGCTTTACTTGCCCAAACTAACCCCAAGGATCGTAAAGAGCGGGCCATATATTATTTGAGCAAAAAGTTTACAACATCTCAAGTCAAATACCCAACAATGGAAAGGACTTGCGTAGCATTGGTTTGGGTCCTCCACAGATTGAGGCGGTATACACTGCATTATCATATAGAGCTGGTCACTGAAAATGACCCCATCAAATACCTTTTGGAGAAGCCAACATTGTTGGGAAAGATGGCTAAATGGCAAATACTGCTTTCGAGTTCGATATCAAAACCTCTCCCCAAAAAATCTGTCAAGGGAAGAGCAATTGCCGACATGCTAGCCGAGAATCCTCCTAAGGACGTTTGAGCAAAACAAGGGAGGTCAAATCCTGAATATATCCGAAGACAAATGGACAATGTACTTTGACGGTGCGGTGAACCTCACTTGGATTAGGTACTTGGCGCTTTTGATATCCCCCGAAGATCAACATTATCCAGTTTCAGCCAAGTTGGTATTCCCCCGTACCAACAACATTTCGAATATGAAGCCTGCATACTAGGATTACAATTGGCCATCTCATTAAAGGTGAAGAAGCTACTTGGTATATGGAGATTCCATGCTAATCATTTTACAAACTCAAGGGGAGTGGAAGACAAAGGATCCCAAGCTTATTCCTTATCATAAATACCTCGAAGAGCCGATCCAACACTTTGAGGAGATTACTTTCGAATATCTGCCGAGAACTCGAGAACCATTTTGCTGATGCTTTGGCTACATTATCAGCAATGTTACAAGTGCAAAATGGTCTTGAGATAGAGCCATTAAGGATTGATATTTTAGAGCAACTCGCATACCGCATGGTCATTGAAGAGGAACCCGACGAAGAACCGTGGTATCATGACATCAAGAATTACTTACTGAAGGGCGAATTCCCGCAGGACAGTCAACCGGAAGATAAAAAGTACATAAGCAAGATGGCATCTAAATTTTTCCTCAGCGGACGGGATCCTATACAAGAGATCCTTTGACTCGGTCCCGCCGAGGTGCGTGAATTCCAAAGAAGCAAATCTCATTATGAAAGAGATTCATGAAGGGGAATGCGGACCGCATATGAATGGCCACCTCCTTGCCAAAAGATTATGAGACTCGGGTATTATTGGTTGACTATCGAGTCGATTACAACCAAGCATGTTAGATCCTCGTCATCAATGCCGGGTATACGGCGACAGGATAAATGCGCCGCCAACCGAGCTACATCAAATGTCGAGCCATGGCCATTCCGCATGTGGGGAATTGATATGATCGGCCCTATCAACCCAAAGGCCTCCAACGGACATCGTTTCATTCTGGTTGCTATTGATTATTTCACCAAATGGATTGAAGCTAGCTCATATGCCAATGTCACTGCGAATAGTGTGGCCAAGTTCATCAAGCGAGATATCATCTCAAGACATGGAGTGCCAAGAGCCATCATTACGAGACAATGGCTCAAATTTGAACAACAAGGTAGTCGATCAACTATTGGAACAATTTAAGGTACGACACCTTAATTCTTCGCCTTACCGCCCGCAAATGAATGGAGTCGTGGAAGCGGCAAACAAGAACATCAAGAAGATATTGGCCAAAACTGGCTGAGAAATATCGAGATTGGCACGAAAGATTGCCATATGCTCTCATGGCCTACCGAACTTCAATTCGTACTTCAACCGGGGCAACTCCTTACTCTTTGGTATACGGTATGGAAGCAGTCCTACCAGAGAGGTGGAAATCCCCTCTTTAAGGATTCTGTCTCAAGTAGGGCTCACGAGAAGATGAGTGGAGTCGACGGAGACACGAACAATTGAATTTGATTGACGAAAGCGATTAAGGGCTATCTGTCATGGTCAAAGTTATCGAAGAAAGTGGCCGAGCTTTTAACAAGAAGGTTAAACCTAGAAGTTTTGAAGCGGGGATGCTAGTTGTGAAGAAAATGCTCCCAAATGCACAACACCCAGGAGGCAAATTCATGCCAAATTATGAAGGCCCCTATGTGATTCGAAGGTCTTATCCGGGGGAGCTCTTATACTTGTAAACATGGATGGAGAAGAATTGGCAAGTCCAAGTGAATTCGGATGCCGTGAAGAGATATTTTCCTTGAAATAAATTGAGCTTCGGAGCGGTTGATGAGCGAGATATGAGTCACATGAAAATTTTGCATTTGCATGACATCTCGCATACATGCATTTGCATACGTTTGTATTTTGTAGGTGGACTGGGAATCATGAAGAACTTTGCAGAGCAACCGATCAAAACAGGGAAGTTATCTCGTTACTTTGGATCACGGATTTTGAATATCTTGGACTAATTGTTTCCTTTTGTTCTTTACGGGAAACAGGAGTCGACACCCGAAAGAGGAGACAGGAGTCAACATCCGAAGGAGATAAGAAGAAATCACTTCGGGATTTGAAAATTTGAATATCTTGGGTGATTGTTTCCTTTTGTTTTTACGGAGAGACAGGAGTCAACGTCCGAAGGAGACGAGAAGAAATCGCTTCGGAACTTAAAATTTTGAATACCTTGGACTGATTGTTTCCTTTTGTTTTTACAGGGACGAAGCCAATATTTGAAGAAGACAGGTTTGAGGTTCTCTTTCTTTACAAAGAATTTTCATACGCCGTCGTGCTTGAAATTAAAAAAACTTGGAATTATAGAGCCACAAGGCCCTTTCAAAGAAATATTCCTTACAAATTACAGAAACATCTTTTGAATATTATCTTTGATGAGAACATTTGGCAAACGATGAATTTTGATGAAAACGCCCGAGTTTCTATAAAAGGGCATGCTTTGAAAGCTTTTCAAAAGAATGATCCTTCAAATGAAAAGAGGCAAACTTTGTCCTTAAACACGTCCCCGACACACTTGAGCGATGAGTGAGAGTGATAGAGCGAAAGAGCTTAATTTTGGGACGTAGGGATCATTCGCGGTGATTACATGGATTTAAATGATGAAAGGCATTTCCATTTCAAAATTATCCATACACATTTGTATCCCTTGATAACCACTCCGAGCCAAAAAGGGAGAATTTTATGAATATAACCCTGTCAAGAACCACCCCACAATGTGGCATATTTGGAGGTTCATTGGATGATTCCTTGGAGAAAAGGTCGGGTAAGACTTTATTGTACTGACCGCATCAATCTTTTTGTGATTAGCTTCAGGTGATTTCGGCAAAGACTTGGAACACCTCAAAGTGAAGAAAAGCATCTCATTTCTATATCCCAAACACTTACCCTTTGAAAAGCCAATTTGAGCCTTTGAATATTCATTTCTAAACCCTTGTTGGTGATCACCCCCACACCGGGGCAAAGCAAAGGAATTACCAAGCAATGAGTCAAAAAGCATGATCGGAAGAATTTTGATACTGGTCTCAAAAGAGCCGGTCGGTGCGAAAATGATGAAGAATGAAAGGGCTAGAAAAAGCAAAGTGCCTGGTAAAAGCAAGGCCAAAGCCCATGAAAAGAGCATCCCGAAAAGGGGCAAATCCTAAAGAAAAATCATTAAGATGAAAAGAGGAAAATCCTCAAAATCAATTGGAAAAAGAATGATCGTGAATCTTCCGCAAAAGGCAAATGAAAGCTGGAGAAATGTCAAGGTGATCACCAAAGTTCACCCTCTTTTGAAAATATGGCCGTTCTTAAAGAGCCCACCTTAAACCAAAATACAACCCGTCACCAGAACTTTTCCGATCTAAGAGGTGTTTCAGGTCGATGCAAGAAATCATACGGGAAGCTACCGCTTAAAGGGGTAAGTACAATCTGTCTTATCATGACTTCGGGGTTCTTGACTTGTAGACCCGAAGAAACTATTGTTGATCAAAATTCATTTCTAAACTTCAAAATGAATATCCTTTGAAAAGCCTTTGACCTGGCCTCAATTACGGTCCCTTTTAAAATGCCTTCTCCGATTAGTCGGATTGTATGAATCTCGAATGATCCCGAAACCTCGAGGTTAGGTTTCCCGTGAGCAGATTTGAATTTTAAGAAAAGCCTTCCTAAATGGTGAGAAGCCCTCTTGGATGAAGGAAAATCCTTTTGAAAATTTTTTAAAACAACCTTTTTGAAGAACACTCGGGATGTGTCATTCAAAATCCATCCCAAATGGAGATTTGAAATTGTGATTGGAGACATTTCCCTCACAAATACACTTTGAAAATTTGTCTAGAATTCTTGAATTTTTTCCAAGAACTTAAAGTTGTCATACTAATGATGTTTGATTGAACTTTCTGCAGGTTCCCCGGTGACCCCAAATCCTCGAAAAGTTGCATTTTAAAGATTTGATTAACTTGGATTTTCTGCGGGTCTTTTGGCATCCCCAGGTCCTCGGATCCTCTCGCTTATTTGAAAATTTGAAATAGGGTTTGAGCTCTGTAGGTACACTAGTCAACCTAGGTCCTCGAGATGGCACCCTCTCGGACGGTTAGTAGCTGGAGAGACGAAAACCGATCTCGCTTATTTGAAAATTTGAAATAGGGTTTGAGCTCGTAGGTACACTAGTCAACCTAGGTCCTCGAGATGGCACCCTCTCGACGGTTAGTAGCTGGAGAGACGAAAACCGATCTCGCTTATTTGAAAATTTGAAATAGGGTTTGAGCTCAGTAGGTACACTAGTCAACCTAGGTCCTCGAGATGGCACCCTCTCGGACGGTTAGTAGCTGGAGAGACGAAAACCGATCTCGCTTATTTGAAAATTTGAAATAGGGTTTGAGCTCGTAGGTACACTAGTCAACCTAGGTCCTCGATGGCACCCTCTCGGACGGTTAGTAGCTGGAGAGACGAAAACCGATCTCGCTTATTTGAAAATTTGAAATAGGGTTTGAGCTCAGTAGGTACACTAGTCAACCTAGGTCCTCGAGATGGCACCCTCTCGGACGGTTAGTAGCTGGAGAGACGAAAGCCGATCTGCTTTTTAGATGGTGAGTCCCCGCATGGAGGATAGCCAATCTCTTTTAAATAGGTGAAACCCCTTTGTTACAAGGGTGAACCTCCCCCTCGACGGTTAGTAGTCGGAGAGACGAAAGCCGATCTCGCTTTTTAGATGGTGAGTCCCCGCATGGAGGATAGCCAATCTCTTTTAAATAGGTGAAACCCCTTTGTTACAAGGGTGAACCTCCCCCCCCTCGACGGTTAGTAGCTGGAGAGACGAAAGCCGATCTCGCTTTTTAGATGGTGAGTCCCCGCATGGAGGATAGCCAATCTCTTTTTTGAATAGGTGAAACCCCTTTGTTACAAGGGTGAACCTCCCTTTCGCACGGTGAGTAGTTTGGAGAGACGAAAGCCGATCTGCCCCCTTTTTTTTAAATGATGAATCCCTAGTGGATAGTCAAACCCATTTTAAATAGGTGAAACCCCTTTGTTACAAGGGTGAACCTTCCTTCCAAATCTTCAAACCACCGCTCGACACCGGACGGACGCCGACCATTGCGTAATCGCGCCAAACCGTCCACAGGTAATTCCGTACACTCGACTTTTCAACCTCAGATCAACAAATCTCAAACCATAGACAGGTGAGCTACAGGTAAGTCTCTCTCTTCTCATTGCTCTTTCACATAAGACGAGCATGAACTCAAATAATTCCCCACGAGTTAGAGCTTTAACAAAGAAAGGTAAAGCAATCGAATGTCAAGACTAGTTTTCTTTAGATTTTTCCCCAGCAGAAGTCGATTAAGGATCCAGGTGTCACCTTGTCTTTGAAAGCAACCTCCGACCGAGATTACTTTCAAAGAGGGGCAATGTTGACACCCGAATTTTTAATCGATTTTCTTTAGTTTTATTTTCCAAAATTCATTAAAAATTCACAAAAAATTAAAAAATTATAAAATCAACATTGGAAGCCTTGGCCAAGCATAAGGAACCAATTTGGAACAAAAAATAATTTTTCATGTTTTTCGCATTTTTTTTAATATTTTCGAAAATAGGAAAATACTTGAAAAATTCATAAAAAATACTTTTCGAGATCGCAAAAATACAGAAAAATGTTCAATATTTTTCTTTTAATTCCTTTTTCATATTGACCTCAAGAAAAATCAAAAATTGAGTTCAATTTTAGGTGTTTCTTCATAATGCCTAAGGTTGAATTTGCATAAAAAATACCAACTCGAGTCTTTTTATTTGCAATTTTTGCACATTTTAAGTCTAGACATTCAATTGCAGTCCCTTTGAGCTTCAATTTGATTAATTGCACCCTCAATTGCACGAATTGCGCGAATTAGACAAAAATCCCCAAATTATTTGCGATTAAGTCCCTCAACTTGCCAATTTTTGAAATTAATCTTAATTGAGGGACTATCATGGTAAAATTGGACTGTCACCCTATGTTTTCATACATTTAGAATTGATTGGAATGGGTCTCATGGTCCAATTTGGTCAAATTGACACTCAATTGAACTTTTCCCTAATTTGGGCAAATTGAAAAATTTGGGGTTTTCATGTAAATTGATGGGAACTTTTGGGCAAAACTACTTTTTTAGATAATATTCAGGCCCCCGAGTTCAATTTTGAAATTTAATTGCAAAAATTCCCAGCCAATTTGGTTTAATTTTGAAATTTGCATAAAATTCACTTTGTCGAACCGGTTCGGACCGGTCTCGATCGCCCGGTCGGACCGGGCCGAACCGGTCCGAACAGTACTTCATCTTCCCCAAATTCACCCGTGCCATTTGCAGGTTCAACGATGGACTTTGACGATCAAATTGGAGTTCAATTCGTGCTTAATTGGATCAATAGAGGTGGGGCTTTTGTTCGTCAAGTCAAGATCCGTCGATTGCCACCGGCGGCACGGCCAATGGCCGCCGGAGCACGGCGGAATCGATAGTCAAAGTTCCCGGCGACCGAAAGTCAACCATTTCAAAACCAAGTGCAATTCTTGCTCGTTTTTGACTCAACGGATGTCTAATGGACTTGGACGGAATCCTAGTGATTCCGTCACCGTCCGGCGGCCTGAAATCACGTGGGCGCACGTGAATCACCCTCGGCCAGCTCACGCCCGACGCGCCAAATTTCAAAAGCTCACTATAAAAGCCCGAGGAGGATTCTAGAACGAGAGAGGCTCATTTGTTCGCTCAACACACCGTAATAGAGAGAGAGGGAGTTAGAGAGAGAGAGAGAGCTCTCGACGTCCGCCATTGGTGAAGGTTTGAGCGACTACCGTGGGTTTGCTCGTCAAGCCAATCCAGAGCAAATCGAGCTTCGCAATCCACTTCGAAAGCTTCACAGCAGTTCCGGAAAGCGACCGAGCCATTTGGATTAGCCTGCGATCTCCAAATCGGGTAGGTCGAACTTCCGATTCCTCCACTGAGCATCAATGGCATCGTCATTGTTCCGAGCACGATTTTTGAAATTATTGTATGCGTTTTGCTTCCCGAACTACGCTGACCACTTCCGCATATCCATT
The DNA here is from genome assembly GCF_020921035.1 of Rhodamnia argentea. Taxonomy (NCBI): domain Eukaryota; kingdom Viridiplantae; phylum Streptophyta; class Magnoliopsida; order Myrtales; family Myrtaceae; genus Rhodamnia; species Rhodamnia argentea. Next base: position 32,659,636 of record NC_063153.1, on the reverse strand, counting down.
TTGCCTCGATTTTGCATAAATACCTCCGATCGAGTCCGCGAAATCCAACCTCCATGGCCGAACACCGTCGAAGCTTGCCTAGGCGATTCTAGGCCAAACCAGGTCGATCCGACTGCGGGTAAGGTTTCTAAACCTCCTCCGAGTGAATCCCGTGGTTGAATCGAATAGTTATGCTCTATTTCGTATGATCGAGTTCTCGCGATTGTGAAACCGTGTAAGCTTGATATATGTTGATCCCGTGGGTGAAATCACTTAATCTTTGGATATGTTGATCGGGAAGTTTGAGCGAGTCGATCGCCGTTGGTCCGAGGTCATTCCGGCGAGATCTCGCCGTTAGATCTCGCCGGAGATTCTCGGCCGTTCATTTGTTGTCGTCGCAGTGAGGAAGACGATGCGACGTGGCGGTCAACGTAGTCAAAGTCCTAGGTGGCATTCGGTGATTAGTCCAAGTCATCGCCGACTCGGCCTAGTCGTTGGCGCGAATAGGTGAGTCGACCTTGATCCGACTGGGCTAGGATAAATAGATAAGTTTGATTTACGACCGTCGGATCGTTATTTTGTATTTTCGGATATTAGGTATATTAGTTAGAAAATAATAAATAAAAAACGGTGTCGTTTTGAATAAGTGGTGCGGCGTCGTTTAGGACATGTTAGGAATGAACGGCCTGGATTAGATCTAAAGTTTGATCGTAGCCGTCCGCAGTACTAAAGGAAACGTCGTCGTTTTGGGTCTAGAAGAGTTGACGGCTCAGATTAGATCTCAAATAGATCGTAGCCGTCCATGCATTTTTTAGATACGGCGTCGTTTTGCTTAAGGTTGAGTCAACAGTCCGGATCAATTTTCGGGTTTAATCGCAGCCGTTCTTTTGTTTTGGGATAAGCGACGTCGTTTTGGTGTAAGAGGCCGAAGTGTAGTCGTTTTGTTTGAGCATGAGTCGACGGCCGAGATCAAATCTGAGATTGATCTCGGCCGTCCGTTATTTTCTTTTGTATTCAGATATTAGAAAATATATTAAAAAAAAATAAAAAATATTTAGATAAATGCATATACGGTGTCGTTTTTCTTAGGGTTCGAGCGGGTCATGGGCGGTCGGACCGGGTTGACCGGTCGTTGACCGGGTTGACCCGGTCCGGTTTGTTAATAAAAAATAATAAAAAAATAAAAAGAAATTTCCAAAAATCCAAAAAAATTGTAAAAATACTTAGAAAATTCATAAAAATTCCCAGATTTTCATAAAAAATTTCTAAAAAATTTGTAGATCGATTCGGGACTCATAAAGTCTGGATCGAAAATTTTTGAGACTACGAGGGTTGATTAATTTCGATCCGGAAAATTCCCAATATTTTTGAAAAATAAATAAAAATTCAAAAAAAATAGAAAAAATTAGAAAAATTCAAGAAAATCACAAAAAATGAGAAATGGCCACATTCAACTGGCCAAATCGAAATTTTGTGATTTTCGAGTCCCAAACCCCAAAAATGACCATTATACCCTTCCGGGCCATCCGCCCCAAATTTTTACCAAATCACCCCGATACCCAAAATTGATTTTTGTGTGGGCCGATAGGGCCATTTTAGACATATTGAACCTTGATTGATTGATTTGATCGATTGTAATGATTTTGATTGCGCATTATTTTTTTCGATTGTGATTGATTAGGATAGAAAAATCCCATCTGTATGAATACTTAGATTTTTTTTTAGGGCCTACCTCACCCGATATCGCATCTGCATGAAATCTTAGGTTAGAAAAACAATCAACATCGGTAACCGAAAGGGCGTCAAATATGAAACTTGGCGTAACCAAATCCCCGGACCCAAAATCTCTGGTTTTCGCGGAACCGAACGGTTTCTCCCGACCGCTCGGTAAGGTTTTCCGATCGTACCTTCCAATAAATCGATCGGTGGCGACTCCAAATTGCATGTACATCTCGCACATGCCACCCGACCACACAAGGTCAATTTCGATATTTGAAAAATTTTACCCGACATCGCGATTCGAGTAATGGGTCTTGGGAGAGACTCGCGATCCCCCATGTATATGTCTATAAAAAGGAGGGGATCGGCTCGTTAGCCCTATTCCACCCCCGGGAAGGAAATTTCCGGGAGGGTCGCGACAGAGACCAACGCCGATCGACTCGTCTATTCATCCAGATCAACATATCTAAGAATCAGATAATTTCATCCACAAAATCACCAATAATCGAACTCGCACAGAGCTTAACTATGAACAATCAATCAAGCAACAAAGAGCATATCAATCCAATTCCTCTACACAGAAGCATCCCGAGGTGTTGAGAAGACTTACCTCCGGCTCAGATCGAGCTCGCGGTGGCCGGCGAGGTCCGGCGAGTGTTCGGCCGCACCGAGTTGTGATGGAGGTTCGACTCGGGCAATTAGGGAGGAATCGATGCAAAAACGTAGTGCGATCGTGATTAGTGATGTTCAAAGAGTAAAACGCCTACATTAATTTCACTAATTGTGCACGGAATAGAAGGATGCCATGATCGCACGGAGAGATTATCGCGAAGTGGACTCACCGTTTCTGGAGATCTCAGTGCGCTTGGCTCGGCACGATCGCTTTCTGGAAGTCCAAGGAAGCTTCCGGCGGTGGTCCGGTACTCCGATTTGGTCTGTGGTGGCCGGACGAGCGTTCCACGACCAAGCTCCGACGAGGCTGCGTTGAAGCTCGCGAGAGCGTCTTTCTCTCTCTTCTCTCTATTTCTCTCTCTATTCCATTGCGTGAATGAGCGAATGAGCCACCCCCTTTCGTTCTAGAATCCTCTCAACCCTTTTATACTCATTTTCAAAAATCGCGCGCTCACGGGCTTGAGTCGGCCGAGGCTCTCACGTGCTAATCACGTGGTTTATGGCTCGCCGGACGGTGACGGAATCAATAGGATTCCGTCCCGATCCGTTAAGCCTTCGTTGAACCCAAAACGAGCGCCAATCGAACTCTGAATGCATTATGTTGACTTTTTGGGCGCCGAGGCTTTGACCGGCAATGTCGCCGTTCTCCGGCGACGATCACCTGTGCCGTCGACGACAATCGACTCTCCTCGACCCGAGAAACAAAAGCCCCAAAACAATTAGTTCGATTATGGTTGAATTGAACCCCAATTTGGCTATTGAAACTCGGCCTTCAAAGCTGCAAATCGCGCGGATGAGAGGTTGAAGACGACACTGTTTGGACCGGTTCGACCGGTCCGACCGGCGGTCAGACCGGTCCGAATCGGTTTAGACAGTGTTTTATGCACAATTTTTGAAATTAATCAAAAACGGTAAAGAATTTTTGAAATTAATCTTCAAAATTGGACTTAGGGGCTTGTATATTATCTAGAAATGAAATTTTGCCCAAAATTTTCTATCAATTTGCACAAAACCCCCAAATTTTTCTATTTGCCCAAATTGGGGAAAAATTCAATTGGACGTCAATTTGGTAAAATTGGACTACGAGACCCACGCCAATCGATTCAGAATGTTCAAAAACCTTAGGGGTAGCCCAATTGTGTATAAAAAGTTCCTCAATTGGAAGTAATTTCAAACATTGCAAATTGAGGGACTAAATTGCAAATAATTTGGGGATTCTTGTCTAATTTGTGCAATTCGCGCAATTGTAGGTGCAATGGATCAAATTGAAGTTCAAAGGGATTGCAATTGAATATCTAGACTCTAAATGTGCAAAAATTGCAAATAAAAAGACTCAATTGGTATTTTTTTATGCAAATTCAACCTTAGGCATTATGAAGGAACACCTAAAATTGAACTCAATTTTCAATTTTTCTTGAGGTCAATATGAAAAGGGAATTAAAATAAAAATATTGGGCATTTGTGTGTGTTTTTGTGACCTCGAAAGGTATTTTTTTATGATTTTTCAAAGATTTTTCTATTTTCCAAAAATATTAAAAAAATGTGAAAAATATGAAAAAAAAATTTTGTTCCAAATTGGTTCCTTATGCTTGGCCAAGGCTTCCAATGTTGATTTTTAATTTTTTGATTTTTTTGTGAATTTTTGGGAATTTTGGAAAATAAAACTAAATGAAAACCGATTAAAAATTCGGGTGTCAACATTCAAATATTAATTTCTGTTCCTCGTAAAAACAAAAGGAATCAATCAGTTCAAGATATTCAAAATTTTAAGTTCCGAATCGATTTCTTCTCATCTCCTTCGGACGTTGATTCCCGTTTCCCGTAAAAACAAAAAGAACCAATCGACCCAAGATGTTTAAAATTTCAAATCCCGAAGCGATTTCTTTTTTGTCTCCTTCGGACGTTGATTCCCATTTCCTGTAAAAACAAAAGGAGACGATCAGATAAAGATGTTCAAAATTTCAAATCCCGAAGTAATTTCTTCTCATCTACTTCGGACGTTGACTCCTGTTTCTCGTAAAAACAAAAGGAAACAATCAATTCAAGATATTCAAAATTTTCAAATCCCGAAGCGACTCCTTTCTACCTCCTTCGGATGTCGACTCCCGTTTCCAGTAAAAACAAAAGGAAACAAATCAGCTCAAGATATACAAAATCAGTAATCCAAAATAACGGATAACTTCCCTGTTTTGATCAATTGCTCTGCAAAGTTCTTCATGATTCCCAGTTCACCCGCAAAATACGAACGTATGCAAATGCATGTATGCAAATGTCATGCGAATGCAAAATTTTATGTGACTCAGATCCGCTCATCAATCGCTTTGAAGCTCAATCTTATTTCAAGGATAATATCTCTTCACGGCGTCCGCATTTACTGGACTCGTCAATTCTTCTCCATCCATTTTTACAAGTATAAGAGCTCCCCCGGATAAGACCTTCCGAATTACGTAGGGGCCTTCATAATTTGGCATGAATTTGCCTCCTGGATGTTGAGCATTTGGGAGCATTTTCTTCACAACTAGCATCCCTGTTTCAAAATTTCTAGGCTTGACCTTCTTGTTAAAAGCCCCGGCTACTTTCTTCCGGTAGCCTTGACCATAGCAGATAGCCTTCAATCGTTTTTCATCAATCAAATTCAATTGTTCATGTCTCTGTCGGCTCCACTCATCTTCCGTGAGTTCTACTTGAGACAGGATCCTTAAAGAGGGGATTTCCACCTCTACCGGTAGGATCGCTTCCATACCATATACTAAAGAATAGGGAGTTGCCCCGGTTGAAGTACGAATTGAGGTCCCGTAGGCCATGAGAGCATATGGCAATCTCTCATGCCAATCTCTATATTTCTCAACAGTCTTAGCCAATATCTTCTTGATGTTCTTGTTTGCCGCTTCCACGACTCCATTCATTTGTGGGCGGTAAGGCGAAGAATTAAGGTGTCGTACCTTAAATTGTTCCAATAGGTGATCGACCACCTTGTTGTTCAGATTTGAACCATTGTTGGTAATGATGGCTCTTGGCACTCCATATCTTTGTCGCGACCCTCCGTCCGTCCGGCGAAGAGGTTAACGAGCCGATCCTCCTCTTTTATAAATTTTATAGGACCCCCGGTTGTCGGCGGGGTATTTTTTAAGGATCACGGGTCTCTCCCAAGACCCATTACTCGAATCGCGATATCGGGTAAAATTTATCAAATATCGAAATTGACCTTGTGTGGTCGGGTGGCATGTGCGAGATGTACATGCAATTTGGAGTCGCCACCGATCGATTTATTGGAAGGTACGATCGGAAAACCTTACCGAGCGGTCGGGAGAAACCGTTCGGTTCCGCGAAAACCAGAGATTTTGGGTCCGGGGACTTGGTTACGCCAAATTTTATATTTGACGCCCTTTCGGTTACCGATGTTGATTGTTTTTCTAACCTAAGAATTCATACAGATGTAATATCGGATGAGGTAGGCCCTAACAATTCTAAGTTTTCATGCGGATGGGAATTTTCTATCCTAATCAATCACAATTAAGAAATTTAATGCGCAATCAAAATCATTACAAATGATCAAATCAATCAGTCAAGGTTTGACATGTTTAAAATGGCCCTATCGGCCCACACAAAAATCCAATTTGGGTTTTAGAATGATTTGGTGAAAATTTGGGGCGAATGGCCCGGAAGGGTAGAATGGTCATTTTTTGGGGTTTGGGACCCGAAAATCACAAAATTTCGATTTGGCCAGTTGAATGTGGCCATTTCTCATTTTTTGTGATTTTATGGAATTTTTCTAATTTTTTCTATTTTTTAGAATTTTTATTTATTTTCTAAAAATATTAGGAATTTTCCGAATCAAAATTAATCGACCCTCGAAGTCTCAAAAATTTTCGATCCAGACTTTATGAGTCTCGAATCGATCTACAAATTTTTAGAAATTTTTTGTGAAAATTTGAGAATTTTCTAAGTATTGTTTGCAATTTTTTGGATTTTTGGAAATTTCTTTTTTATTTTTTATTATTTTTTATTAATGAACCGGACCGAGTCAACCCGGTCCGACCGCCCGCAGACCACTCATCACTCAAAACGACAACGTCCCCTATTTATGTAATATTTTTTGATTTTCTAATATTAATTCCTAATATTCAAATATACAGAAAAGGAATGGACGGCTAAGATCAATTCAAGATTTAATCTCGCCCGTTGACTCTCCCTCAGATAGAAACGGCGACGTCTCGACCTTCTACACAAAAACGACGTCGCCTCCGGTTATTAAAGGACGGACGATCACGATCTAATCTAAATTTGATCCGGGCCGTCTACTCGCTCAAGTATAAAACGACGCCGCATAGCCTTAATGAACGAACGGTCAAGATCTAACCTAGATCTAATCTCAACCGTTCATCCTATTCTTACCGAAACGACACCGTATGAATTAAACACTCGGACGGTCGCGATTGAACCTATGATCTAATCCCGACCGTTCATTCCCTTTGAAGCCAAAAACGACATCGCATGCATTGGCTAAAACGGCACCGTTCTACTATTTCTTATTTCAATCTAATATATCAATTTTTCGAAAATACAAAAACGCGATCCAACGGTCCGGAATCAAATCTACCTATTAATCGGGACCGTTGGATCAGATCCGAGCCGGCTCGCTCGCGCCAACGGCCGAGCCGAGTCGGATCTAGGCCGGACCAATGGCAAGGTGACACCTAAGCTAGTTGACTAGTTGACTCGACACCTCGGCATCGTCGTCTACCTCGAGACGACGCGGAACGGACGGCCGAGGTTCCTCCGGCGAGATCCAACGGTGAGATCTCGCCGGAATGACCTCAAACCAACGCCAAAAGACTCGTGAGAAACACTAGATCAATGTCCAAAAATCGAACAATATCATCCACGAATGCACACTAATCGAACTCGCATGCATTCAAAATTGCAGAACTCAATCGCATAATAAAGAGCATGACAGCTTGATTCATTCACAAGATACACTCTAAAGAGGTTCGAAACCTTACCCGCAGTCGATTGACCTGGTTTGGTCCAGAATTACTTGGACGAGCTTCGACGGTAGACGGCCATGGAGGTTGGTTTTACGGACTCGATTGACGTGTTTTTGTGCAAAATCATGACAAAACAGAGGTGCGATGATGATCAGCAATGCTCCAGAACAAAAATGCACACAGCAATTTCAAAGATCGCACTCAGAACCTCAAGATGCCATTGATGCACAGAAGCAAGGTTTGAAGTTCAACTTACCTGTTTTGAAGACGCCGAGCCGATTTGGCGGTTGCGATCGCTTCTCCTCGGCTCCGGTGGACTTCCAAACTTGATCGCCGGCTCTGATTGGCTCTGAATCGATTGGGCCAAGACCTCACAGATTTGGTCCGCAACTCCGACTATTGTGTCGCCGGAGCTTCTCTCTCTCTCTTAATCTCTCTCTTTCTCTCTCTATTCTGTTGCTGTGCGAGCCAAAATGAGCCCCCCCTGTTCTAGAATCATCCCAACCTTTTATACTTGATTTCAAAAATCGCGCGCGCACGAGCGAGCACTGCCAAGCTGTCCTCACGTGCGCCCCACGTGATTTTAGGTCGCCGGACGGCGACGGAGTTGGTTAATGTTCCGTCCAAAGCCGTTTAACCTTCAATTGTCCACAAACGAGCGTGAATTAGCCTTAAACTTGAAAATGTTGACTTTCTGCTTCGCCGGACCTTTGACCTACAATTCCTACCACCTCCGGCGGCCATTGGCCGAGCACGCCGTGGCAATTGACGTGCCTTGGTCCGAAGGTCAAAAGCCCCACCTTAATTGATTCAATTAGGTATGAATTGAACTCCAATTTGGTTGTTGAATTTCAGCTCGCAAACCCGCAAAATGCCCAACTCTGTTGAAGACGACGACACTGTTCGGGACCGGTTCGGCCGGTCCGGTCCGACGGACGGTCGAACCCGGTCCGAACCTGGTTCGAGATGATGGAATTTTCACAATTTTCAAAATTAAACGAAATTGAGTGGGAATTTTTGCAATTAAACCACAAAATTGGACTCGGGGGCCTGGATATTGTCTAGAAATGTGTTTTTGCCCACAATTTCCCATCAATTTATATGAAATCCCCAAATTTTTCTAAATCGGCAAATTGGGGAAAAGTTCAATTGAGTGTCAATTCGATCAAATTGGACCCCGAGACCTATGCCAATTGATTCAGGATGTATGAAAACCTAGGGGTACGGTCCAATTTTAACGTGATAGTCCCTCAATTAAAAGTAATTTCAAAAATTGGCAAGTTGAGGGACTAAATTGCAAAATTTTTAAGAATTTCTGTGCAATTCGTGCAATTCGCGCAATTAAGGGTGCAATCGTTCAAATTGAAGTTCAAAGGGACCACAATTGAATGTCTAGACTCTAAATGTGCAAAAATTGCAAATAAAAAGACTCAATTGGTATTTTTTTATGAAAATTCAACCTTAGGCGTTGTGAAGGAACACCTAAAATTGAACTCAATTTTTGATTTTTCTTGAGGTCAATATGAAAAGGGAATTAAAAGAAAAATATTGGACATTTTTCTGTATTTTTGTGACCTCGACAAATATTTTTTTATGAATTTTCAAGTATTTTCCTATTTTCCGAAAATATTAAAAAAATGCAAAAAATATGAAAAATTATTTTTTGTTCCAAATTGGTTCCTTAAGCTTGGCCAAGGCTTCCAATGTTGATTTTTTAAATTTTTTGATTTTTTTGTGAATTTTTGGTGAATTTTGGAAAATAAAAATAAAAGAAAAATGATTAAAAATCGAGTGTCAACAATCTTGAAATGATATCTCGCTTGATAAATTTAGCCACGCTGTTCGCATTGACATTGGCATATGAGCTGGCTTCAATCCACTTGGTGAAGTAGTCAATAGCCACGAGAATAAAACGATGTCCGTTTGAGGCCTTTGGGTTGATAGGGCCAATCATATCAATCCCCTACATGCGGAATGGCCATGGTTACGTCATTTAGTGTAGTTCGGTTGGCGGCGCATTTATCTTGTCGCTGTACACCCGACATTGATGACAGGATCTAACATGTTGGTTGCAATCCGACTCGATAGTCATCCAGTAATAGCCGAGTCTCATGATCTTCTTGGCGAGAAGGTGACCATTCATATGCGGCCCGCACTCTCCTTCATGAATCTCTTTCATAATGAGATTTGCTTCTTTGGAATTCACGCACCTCGGCGGGATCGAGTCAAAGGATCTCTTGTATAGGATCCGTCCGCCGAGGAAAAATTTAGATGCCATCTTGCTTGATATACTTTTTATCTTCCGGTTGATCGTCTGCGGGAATTCGCCCTTCAAGAGATAATTCTTAATGTCATGATACCACGGTTCTTCATCGGGTTCTTCTTCAATGACCATGCGGTATGCGGGTTGCTCCAAAATGTCAATCCTTAATGGCTCTATCTCAAGGCCATTTTGCACTTGTAACATGGGCGATAATGTGGCCAAAGCATCGAAAGAAAATGGTTCGAGTTCTTGGCGTATATTCAAAAGTGATCTCCTCAAAATGTTGGATCAGCTCTTCGAGGTATTTATGATAGGGAATAAGCTTGGAATCCTTTGTCTTCCACTCTCCTTAAGTTTGTAAAATGATCGACATGGAATCTCCATATAACAGTAGCTTCTTCACTTTTAATGAGATGGCCAATTGTAATCCCAATATGCAGGCCTCATATTCAGAAATGTTATTGGTGCACGGAAACACCAATTTAGCTGAAACTGGATAATGTTGATCTTCGGGGGATATCGGTGTTGACACCCGAATTTTTAATCGATTTTTCTTTAGTTTTATTTTCCAAAATTCACTAAAAATTCACAAAAATCAAAAAAATTAAAAAATCAACATTGGAAGCCTTGGCCAAGCCTAAGGAACCAATTTGGAACAAAAAATAATTTTTCATATTTTTCACATTTTTTTAATATTTTCGAAAAATAGGAAAATACTTGAAAATTCATGAAAAATACTTTTCGAGGTCACAAAAATACAAAAAAATGCGCAATCATTTTCTTTTAATTCCATTTTAATATTGACCTCAATAAAAATTGAAAATTAAGTTCAATTTTAGGTGTTTCTTCACAATGCCTAGAGTTGAATTTGCATAAAAAATACAAATTGAGTCATTTTATTTGCAATTTTTGCACATTTGGAGTCTAGACATTCAATTGTAGTCCCTTTGAACTTCAATTTGACCAATTGCACCTTCAATTGCGCGGATTGCACGAATTGCACAAAATTTCCAAAGAATCTTGCAATTTAGTCCCTCAACTTGCCAATTTTTTAAATTACTTTTAATTGAGGGACTATCATGGTAAAATTGGACCGTACCCCTAGGTTTTCATACATTCTAAATCGATTGGAATGGGTCTCATGGTCCAATTTGATCGAATTGACATCCAATTGAACTTTTCCCCAAATTGGGAATTTAGAAAAATTTGGGGTTTTTGTTGAAATTGGTATGAACTTTTGGGCAAAAACACATTTTTATATAGAATTCAGGCCCCTAAGTCCAATTTTGAGGTTTAATTGCAAAAATTCCCAGTCAATTTGGGTTAATTTTGAAATTTTGCAAAAGTCCACCGTCCGAACCGGTTCGAAACGGTCTGACCGCCGGTCGGACCGGTCGAACCGGTCCAAACAGTGTCGTCTTCCCCGCGAGAACAAGTCATTTTGCAGATTTGATAGATGAACTTCAACGATCAAATTGAAGTCCAATTCGACACCAATTAAACCGATTGATGTGGGGTTTTTAATCTGCGGGTCAAGCTCCGTCGATCTTTGCCTCCGGCACGACCAATGGCCGCCGGAGGGCGGCGGAATTGAAGGTCAAAGCCCCGGGGTCGCGAAAGTCAACATATTGCCAAATCATTGTAAATATGTGCTCATTTTAGCTCGATGGCGTGGCTAACGGACTGGGACGGAATCCTAACGATTCCGTCACCGTCCGACGAGCCAAAAATCACGTGTTGGCACGTGAGGAAGTCGGCGAGCTCACATCCGACGCGCCCTTTTTTCAAAAAATGGAGTATAAAAGGCCAAGAAGATTCCGGACTAAAGGAGAGGCTGATTTGCTCGCTCAACACACCGTAATAGAGAGAGAAAGAGAGAGAGTAAGAGAGAGAGGCTCCCGCTCGGAGTTCAAGCGCGATTTGCGGACCGAACCCGTGCTACTTCGGTCCGGCCAATCCAGGCCAAATCGGCGCGGCGGATCATCACCGGAACTTCCTCCAAGCTCGGACGAGTCAATCGCACCAGCTCGGTCCGCTTGAAACGTCCAAATCGGGTGAGTCGAGTTCTTATTCCTCTCACTGTGCGACTATGGCATCTTGACTTCCCGAGCATATTCTTTCAATTATTGTGGCCGTTTTCATGCTTGAGCATCACTAATCACAATCGCATTTGTTCCTTGCATCGATCTCGCCTAAAAACCCGAGTCGAACCTCAAAATCATCACGGTGCAGTCGGACTTCGGCCGGACAAATCTGGCGACTCCGGGCTCGATCGGAGCCCGAGGTAAGTATTTCTATCTTGATTTGTACATGCTTGAAGCTTGGATTTGATTGTTATGATCTGGTTTGTATGTTTGAACTTGGCAATGCTATGACTGTGCGAGTTCGATTTGTGGTGATTCTGTGCATGAAATCACATGATTCCGAGATATGTTAATCTAGAGGTCGAAAGGAGTCGATCGCCGTTGGTTTGAGACTTTTCCGGCGAGATCTCACCGTTGGATCTCACCGGAGAGCTCTCGGCCGTCTGTTTGTTGTCGTCGCAAGGTAGGAGATGAAGGTGACGTGGCCGGTCGGCGTGGTCAAAGTCCGACGTGTCGAGCTCTCATAGGTCCAGCTCGCGTTGAGTCGGCTTGGCCGTTGGCGCGGTTGAGCTGACTTAGCCTTGATCCAACGGCCGAGATAATTAGGGAAATTTGATTCTCGGCCGTTGGATCGTCTTTTTATATTTTCTGAAATTTCGTTTATTAGGTAGAAAAATAGAAAATGCAGAAACGGTGTCGTTTGTTGTAGATGTTGCGACGTCATTTTAGGTAGATCAGAAACGAACGGTTAGGATCGGACCTAGGATTAATCATGGCCGTTCGGTGTCTTAATCAATGCGTCGTCATTTCGTGTAAGATGACCGAAGCGTCGTCGTTTAGTAGTATAGGCGAATCAACGGCTCAGATCGAGCCATAGATTTAATCCTGGCCGCCCATTTGATGTTGAGAAGCGGCGTCGTTTTTAATGAGATAGAGCCAACGGTCCGGATGGATTTCAGAATAGATCTTGGCCGTCCGTTTCTTTTTAGTATATTCAGATATTAGGATTTAATATTGGAAAATACAAAAATAAATAGGATAAATACATATACGGTGTCGTTTGTACGTATAACAGGTCTGTGGGCGATCGGACCGGGTTGACCTGGTCCGGTTTATTAATAAAAAAATAATAAAAAATAAAATAAATTTCCACAAAAATCCAAAAAATTACAAAAATACTTAAAAAATTCATAAAAATTCCCAGATTTTCACAAAAAAATTTCTAAAAATTCCTAGATCGATTCGGGACTCATAAAGTCTGGATCGAGAATTTTGAGACTTCAAGGGTCGATCCGTGTCGATCCGGAAAATTTCTAATATTTTTTTAAAAATAAATAAATAAATAAATTCAAAAAAATAGAAAAATTCCATAAAATCACAAAAAATGGGAAATGGCCACATTCAACTGGCCCGATCCCGATTTTGTGATTTTCGGGTCTCGAATCCTAAAAAATGACCATTCTACCCTTCTAGGCCTTCCGCCCCAAATTTTCACCAAATCACCCCGAAACCCGAATTTAATTTTTGTGTGGGCCGATAGGACCATTTTAGACATATCAAACCTTGATTGATTGATTTGTTTGCTTGTAATGATTTTGATTGCGCATTAAATTCTTTTATTGTGATTGATTAGGATAGAAAATTCCCATCTGCACGAATACTTAGAATTATTAGAACCTACCTCACCCGATATCGCATCTGCATGAATTCCTAGGTTAGAAAAACACTCAACATCGGTAACCGAAAGGGCGTCAATTTGAAATTTGGCGTAACCAAGTCCACGGAGCCAAAAATCTCCGGTTTTCGCGGAACCGAACGGTTTCTCCCGACCGCTCGGTAAGGTTTTCCGATCATACCTTCCAATAAATCGATCGGTGGTGACTCCAAATTGCATGTACACCTCGCACATGCCACCCGACCACACAAGGTCAATTTCGATATTTGATAAATTTTACCCGACATCGCAATTCGAGTAATGGGTCTTGGGAGAGACCCGCGATCCCACACATAAAAAATATATATAAAAAATGGATCGGCTCGTTAACCCTACTCGCCCCGCCGGGATTTTACGGAACCGACGGAGAGGGTCGCGACAAACCGGCGACTCCGCTGGGGAAATCTTAAGAGGACTTAAGCCGATAAAAATGTTGATTATTTTCTAACCTCGTCTTACGTAGATGCTCTTGAAGGTGAGGTACGTCCACTAACAAAAAGTGTTAAATGTTGATGCAGATAGGAGTTATAAGGGGTGGCGTCTGTGCTAACCATTTTTTATGCAGATATGGAGTTTTGGATTGTTTGTTTATTTATGCAAATTTTGAAGCGGTGTTTTGAATATAAATTGTGGTGCATGTCTTGCATATTTTGAGGATCACGACACTGCACACACAAGCGCCTAAACCCGAGCCGCGAAATCACCTTTTAGGTCGCCATAGATAGGGATCGGTATGCGAAGCTCTTGTGTTTGATTGCACTTAGGTTAACCATACTTGATCCCGCTCGCTATGCAAGATTGATGGTCCTACCCACTTGTTGTTTGATTGCACTTGTGGGCGGCTCATCGATTTGTATAGCGGGAGCCTTTTAGGTCCATACCCGAGCCTTTTTGATTTCTTTAGAGTTGAACCTCACTTGTCTCATGCGTATGTGAAATGGATGGTTGGTATACCTAAAACCAAAAACCAAAAAAAGAGTAACATCGGTTGGTAAGGCTTTCTACCCTCTTTATTTTGAACTTGTAAATTTAAGTTTTGCATATCATGCATTTTCACGACATATCATCACAATTTGTAAGATCGTTTAAGTGACCGGGGTTGAAAGTCAAATTTTCCTTTTTAAATAGATGGCGCCCCGAGGTCGTGTTGATGTACCCGACGTACTCATATGGGAGCGGAGGACCATTCGACGCGAAGACCGAGTACCCGATACATTCCGAGTCTTTGGATTTGTCCATGGACGGGAGCTTAATGGACGGAACCACATCCGTAGCGAGAGTTGCGATTATACCCGATGTGGACGATATTTGGAGCTCAAGCGCGAGAAAGAAAGAATTTGGGAGCTGTATATGAAATTGGCGAAGAAGCCTCGTGCAACCAAGACGGCCCCAAAGCACTCCCCGATTAAGAAGAAGGAAGTCATCACCATATCCTCCGATGATGAAGAAGATGTCAAGCTTCCCGAGATAGTGGAGATTTCATCCGATGAGGACACCATTTCGATTGTCTAGTTTAGTACGACTTTGGGGCATTTTCTAGGTGTCATTATATTTTGAGTCGATTATGTACTTTCATCGACATTTATTGTCCGAACACCTTTAGATGTTATCATGCTCTATTTCTTTCGATTTTATTGTATTAAACTTGTAAATTCCATGAGTCGTCAATTTGTGAGCGACTTTCTACCCCGATTACGCTTAAACGATCCTAATCAAATTACATGCCATCTTTGGGTGAGATTAGGTCCGTAACTACCCTATTTGGCTTATTTGGGTCAAGTGGGAGTAGTTGACCCTCATGTTACCAAAAGATGACATGAAATTTGGTTAGCACATTTGCATCACATTTCATGCATATGCATATTAAACTGTGGTAATTGACTTTAGGATCATCATTTTTTGCATTTTTAGATCATGGGGAATGGAGACATCAAAGTCATCCCAATACCGCGCAAGGAACTCGCTATATGGTGGGATCGCCTCGACATCGTCAACAAAGCCTATGTGGAAGGACGTTTGGGACGACTTGTAGATTTGATCAGAGTGGAATACCAACCGGCGCTCATTCAAGCACTAGCCAAGGCATGGGACGCGCGTACAATGACATTTAACTTCCAAGGATTTGAGTTGACCCATACGCTCGAGGAGTATACCGCTATTATCGGGGCCAAATTTGAAGAACGGATGGCTCAACCCCCTTTGGACATGGACTCCACTCGTTCGTTATCGAGTTTTCTCCGTCTTAAAACTTCCGAGATTGAAAAAGTTTACAAGTCCAATTCCAACAAATTCACCTTCTCATTCCTTTTCGACAATTATTCCTCTCTACCCACCGAAACCGGTCATAAATCCGGAAAGGTGTTCATCTTGGCTTTCTTTGCATTTGTCCTATTCCCAACTTCTAGAACTACTTTTGACACTTCCATAACCCATATAGCCAGACAAGCATGTTGTCCCCGGGATTATTCATACATGATCTTAGCTGAGACCTTTCTTTCCCTAAATCGTTCCAAAACTTCGAAAAAGGCCGTTTTCCAAGCGTCTAGTGGACTACTCCACATGTGGTTCACCTCTCATATAAAGACTTTCCAACTCCGAGTGGGGTACTATGAGATCAATGAGCACGTCCACCCTCTTAGATCCTTCCTCAAGTGTCAATCCCTTGTACCCAAATATTCATTCAAGAAGTGGGTTGAGCTATTAGACAATTTGAAACCCGAGCATATTAGATGGCGCCCGACTTGGCCTAAGATCGTGGAGGCTCGCATTTCGAGTGTTGAAGATAACCCTATCCCCTTATTGGGATGTACTGGCGCCGTGGCGTACTACCCCATTCGAGTGGTGAGGCAATTTGGAGTTCTACAAGAGATACCACTGGATGTTTGTCCCGGGATCTTCTCATTTGATATGACACGAGGAAAGCTCACTAAGGAAACAAAGGAGTTGTATCGGGCCCGGATCAAGCTTATTCTTCACGCTTTGAAGAATTCCCCACCGCAACGAGTTGAATGGCCGGACTATTTGGACGACGAGATGAACATTCACGGGGCCTCCAAGGAGTATATCCAGAAGTTTAAGGAGTATCGCCAATCAACGGTCGAGCCATATGTACCCGAGTGCGTATCTCCTCGGATTGAAGAGGTGGAGTCATATGAGCCAGAGTACATAGTACCGTACGTACCGGGAGTAGAGCCGTACATTCCCGAAGATCCGGAGCAGTGGATGTCAGAAGAAGGAGAATACCCATACTTGTGGGATTCCGATGGATCAGAAGAGCAAGAAGAGTGGAAGCGTCCCCGACTTGGATAGATCCATTCCCCCATTTAGACTTTACATATTTGTTATCTTTTAGATGCTTTTGAACAATCCGGTTTGTAATAAATACATATTATTCCTTTTATGAGCATTTCATGCATACGTATAGAAAAGTCAATTACCACGGATCAATGTCTCTAAATCCTTTAATATTTCCCATACTAATTTGATGTTCCGAAAACAGGTGAGTGATAAATACGAGGACTCGTAGCAAAACGCGCAAATTAAGGATGGAACAAGAAGAGCTCGCACCTCGTGTGGGTAATCTGAAAAATCAAATGAATATGATCGCCACAATGGTGGCGGAGATGAAGGCAATGATGATTGCAAGCCAGGGGAGATACCCCGTCGACCCTAATTCTCAAGCCCCTGCGGGGTCATCTGATGGAGCGAACGCTAATACGGTGCCCGCCGCTAATCCCACTTTGAATCCGGAGAGACCGCCTAAGGATCCTCCTGTCGTGATAGATTTGGAAAAGAAGGAGAAACAGGTCCTCAAAATGGAAGAGGAGATCAAAAGGCTTGCTAAGATTGAAGAGTGTTTGGCGAGTCGGGGTTATGAACTCTCGAGGTTCGACAAGGTTGCACCGTTTGAAAAGATAGAGGTTCCTGCTGACTACAAGGAATCGGACTTTGTAAGAAGATATAATGGGACCGGATGTCCCAAGGCGCACTTGAAGTATTACTTGCGTCGAATGTCCCGGTTCTCCGACAACATCCCACTATTGGTTAACACCTTCCAGGAAAGCCTATCTGGGGCGGCCACGGCGTGGTTCATAGAATTGGAGCCAGAAAGGCTCGCCGATTGGGACAACCGGCGAGACGAGTTCCTTCGGCAATACAAGTTTAACACTTTGACCGCCCTCACTAGAGAGGATCGTTGACACTTGAATTTTTAGTCGGTTTTCCTTTAGTTTTATTTTCCAAAATTCCCAAAAATTCACAAAAAAATAAAAATTGAAAAATCAACATTGGAAGCCTTGGCCAAGCATAAGGAACCAATTTGGAACAAAAAAATATTTTTTTCATATTTTTCACATTTTTTTTATATTTTCGAAAATAGGAAAATACTTGAAAAATTCATAAAAAATACTTTTCGAGGTCGCAAAAATACACAAAAATATCCAATATTTTTCTTTTAATTCCCTTTTAATATTGACCTCAAGAAAAATTGAAAATTGAATTCAATTTTGGGTGTTTCTTCATAATGCCTAAGGTTGAATTTTCATAAAAAATACCAATTGAGTCTTTTTATTTGCAATTTTTGGCACATTTGGAGTCTAGACATTCAATTGTGGTCCCTTTGAACTTCAATTTGATCAATTGCACCCTCAATTGCATGAATTGCATGAATTAGACACAAAATTCCCAAATTATTTGCAATTTAGTCCCTCAATTGGCCAAATTTTGAAATTACTTTTAATTGAGAGACTATCATTGTAAAATTGGACTGGCACCCTATGTTTTCACACATTCTGAATCAATTGGCATAGGTCTCGGGGTCCAATTTGATCAAATTGACATCCAATTGAACTATTCCCCAATTAGGGCGAAATCAAAAATTTGGGGTTTTCATAGAAATTGAGGTGAAATTTTGGGCAAAACCACTTTTTTAGATAATATTCAGGGTCCTAAGCCCAATTTTGAGGTTTAATTGTAAAAAATTCTCATTAAATTTGGACTAATTTTGAAAATCGCACGTCCGAACCGGTTCGGACCGGTCTGATCACCGGCCGAACCGGTCGAACCGGTCCAGCACAGTACTTCGTCTTCCCCAACTCAGCCATGCGGTTTGCAGAATCGAGAGTTGGATTTCGATGATCAAATTGGATATCAATTCGCGACTAATTAAACTATTCGATTTAGGGCTTTTATTCTCCGGGTCGAGGAGCGTCGATTGACGCCGATGGTGAAGCCAATCGTCGCCGGAGCACGGCGAAATCGCCGGTCAAAGGTTCGGCGCGGGCAGAAAGTCAACGTTTCGCAAAATGCACAAATTCAAGCACAATTCGCGACTAACGGAGAACCAAACGGAGGATATCTTCACGCCCGTCGCCGTCCGACCTCCGGTGACCAAAAATCACGTGGCAAGCACGTGTAATCGTCACCGACTCAAGCTTGCCCGACGCGCCAAAAATTTGAAAGTTGGTATAAAAGGCTCGGGAGAATATTCGCGAAAAAAGGGGGGCTCATTTCGCTCGCATTCATACCAGATTAGAGAGAGAAAGAGAGAGAGAAAGAGAGAGAGGAAGAGAGAGAAGCTCTCGCGAGCCTCATCGCCACTTCGCCGGAGCTCGACCGTGAGAAGCTCGCCCGGCGGATCCGGACCAAATCAGAGCATCAAACCACCGTAGGAAGCTCACCCGAACTTCCAGGAGCCGATCGAGCCGTTTCATTTGGCCAGAAACTTCAAAAAACGGTGAGTTGATCCTCGGACTTCAACTATGCACGATCATGGCATATCATTCCTTCACGCGTGATTTCTTAAATTGATTTGTGCCTTTTGCTCCTCGACCACTTCTAATCACGATCGTACTTCGTTTTTGCATTGATTTCCCTTGAATCACGTGAGTTGGACCTCCAACCTTGTTCGGTCCGGCCGAACACCGGCCAGACCTTCCTAGCCATCGCGAGTCCAATCGGGACTCGAGGTAAGTGTCTTGAACTCATCTTGAGTGTGCCTGAAGCTTTGATTCGATAGTTATGATCTGTGTTGCTTGATTGAGATCCGTGATGCCGCGATCGTATATGCTTTGATTCTCGCAATTGGTTCGGTGAAATGCTTCAATTCCGAGATATGTTGATCTAGATGGTTAGTTGAGTCGATTCGCGGTGGTTTGGTGTCCTTCCGGCGAGATCTCACCGTTGGATCTCGCCGGAGGTTTTTCAGCCGTCCATTAGTGTCGTCGAGAGGTTGAAGACGACGAGCCGAGCCGGCAAGTCAAATGGTCAACGTTCTGAGGTGTCGTCGCGTGATAGGGCCAGCTCGGATCCGAGTCGGCTCGGCCGTTGGCGCGAGCGAGCCGATTCAGATCTGATCCAACGGCCGAGATAAATTGATGAATTTGATTCTCAGCCGTTGGATCATTTTATATATATTCGCTTATTAGAAAATTCAGAAACGGTGCCGTTTTTGCTTAGGTTAGGCGTCGTCGTTTTAGCATTAGTATAGATGGACGGTCCAGATTGAGTCTAGGTTAGATCGTGGCCGTCCGTCCATTTAACCGATTCGGCGTCGTTTAGAGCGTGTAGGGAACGAGCGGCTCAGATTCAATCTAGGTTAGATCGTGGCCGTCCGTTCCATTATTAGATACGGTGTCGTTTTAGCTTAGGTAGGTTGACGGTCGGGATTAGATTTAAGTTTAAATCCTGGCCGTCCGTTCAATAGTCCGAAGCGGCGTCGTTTTGATTAAATGCGAGTCGACGGCCGAGATCAAATCTGGGATTGATCTCGGCCGTCCGTTTCATTTTAGTATTCAGAATATTAGGAAAATAGTTTAGAAAATCAAAAAATAAATAGAATAATAGCATACGATGTCGTTTTGGTCTTTGAGCGGGTCTGCGGGCGGTCGGACCGGGTTGACCGGCCGTTGACCGGTTGACCCGGTCCGGTTTATTAATAAAAAAAAAAAAAAAAAAAAAAGAAATTTCCAAAAAAATCCAAAAAAATTGCAAAAATACTTAGAAAATTCATAAAAATTCCCAGATTTTCATAAAAAATTTCTAAAAATTTCTAGATCGATTCGGGACTCATAAAGTCTGGATCGAAAATTTTTGAGACTTCGAGGGTCGATTAATTTCGATCCGGAAAATTTCCAATATTTTTGAAAAATAAACAGAAATTCCAAAAAAGAAAAAAAAATTAGAAAAAATTCAAGAAAATCACAAAAAATGAGAAATGGCCACATTCAACTGGACAAATCGGAATTTTGTGATTTTCGGGTCCCAACTCCCAAAAATGACCATTCTACCCTTCCGGGCCTTCCGCCCCAAATTTTTTGCCAAATCACCCCGACACCCAATTTTGATTTTTGTATGGGCCAATATGGCCATTTTTAGACATACCAAACCTTGATTTGATTGATTTGATTGCTTGTAATGATTTTGATTGCGCATTAATTTTTTTTTTATTGTGATTGATTAGGATAGAAAATTTCCATCTGCATGAAAACTTAGAGTTGTTAGGGCCTACCTCACTCGATATCGCATCCGCATGAATTCCTAGGTTAGAAAAAAAATCAACATCGGTAACCGAAAGGGTGTCCAATATGAAATTTGGCGTAACCAAGTCCCCGGACCCAAAATCTCTGGTTTTCGCGGAACCGAACGGTTTCTCCCGACCGCTCGGTAAGGTTTTCCGATCGTACCTTCCAATAAATCGATCGGTGGCGACTCCAAATTGCATGTACATCTCGCACATGCCACTTGACCACACAAGGTCAATTTCGATATTTGATAAATTTTACCCGACATCGCGATTCGAGTAATGGGTCTTGGGAGGGACCCGGGATCCCATAAAAATATATAAGAGGGGGATCGGCTCGTTAACCTTACACCACCGCCGGGATTTTATCGGACGAAAATTTTCCTGAGGAGGGTCGCGACAGATCGGCGACTCCACCGGGGATATTAAGAGGATTTAAGCCGATAAAAATGTTGATTGATTTCTAACCTTGATTTCATGAGATGCTCTTGAAGACGAGGTACGTCCACTAACAAAAAGTGTTAAATGTTGATGCAGATGGGACTTATAAGGGGTGGCGTCTGTGCTAACCATTTTTGATGCAGATATGGAGTTTTGGATTGTTTGTTTATTTATGCAAATTTTGAAGCGGTGTTTTGAATATAAATTGTGGTGCATGTCTCGCATATTTCGAGGATCACGACACTACACACACAAGCGCCTAAACCCGAGCCGCGAAATCACCTTTTAGGTCGCCATAGATAGGGATCGGTATGCGAAGCTCTTGTGTTTGATTGCACTTGGGTTGACCATATTTGATCCCGCTCGCTATGCAAGATTGATGGTCCTACCCACTTGTTGTTTGATTGCGCTTGTGGGCGGCCCATCGATTTGTATAGCGGGAGCCTTTTTAAGTCCATACCCGAGCCTTTTTGATTTCTTTAGAGTTGAACCTCACTTGTCTCATGCGCATGTGAAATGGATGGTTGGTATACCTAAAACCAAAAACCAAAAAAAGAGTAACATCGGTTGGTAAGGCTTTCTACCCTTTTTATTTTGAACTTGTAATTTTAAATTTTGCATATCATACATTTTCACTACATATCATCACAATTTGTAAGATCGTTTAAGTGATCGGGGTTGAAAGTCAAATTTTCCTTTTTAGGATAGATGGCGGCCCAAAGTCGTGTTGATGTACCCGATGTATTCACATGGGAGCGGAGGACCATTCGACGCGAGGACCGAGTACCCGCTACATTCCGAGTTTTCGGATTTGTTCATGGACGAGAGCTCAACGGACGGAACCGCATCCGTAGCGAGAGTTGCGATTATACCCGATGTTGACGATATTTGGAGCTCGAACGCGAGAAAGAAAGAATCTGGAAGTTGTACATGAAGTTGGCAAGAAAGCCACGTGCGACCAAGACGGCCCCAAAACACTCCCCGATTAAGAAGAAGGAAATCATCACCATATCCTCCGATGATGAAGAAGACATCAAGCTTCCCGAGATGGTGGAGATTTCATCCGATGAGGATACCATCCCGATTGTCTAGATTAGTACGACTTTGGGACAGTTTCTAGATTTTATTGTATTTTGAGTCTATTATGTACTTTCATCGACATTTATTGTCCGAACATCTCTAGATACTATCATGTTCTATCTCTTTCGACTTTATTGTGTTAGACTTGTAAGTTTCATGAATTGTCAATTTGTGAGCAACTTTCTACCCCGATTACGCTTAAACGATCCTAATCAAATTACATGCCATCTTTGGGTGAGATTTGGTCCATAATTACCCTATTTGGCTTATTTGGGTCAAGTGGGAGTAGTTGACCCTCATGTTACCAAAAGATGACATGGAATTTGGTTAGCACATTTGCATCACATTACATGCATATGCATATTAAACTGTGGTAATTGACTTTAGGATCATCATTTTTAGCATTTTTAGATCATGGGGAATGGAGACATCAAAGTTATCCCAATACCGCGCAAGGAGCTCGCTATATGGTGGGATCGCCTCGACATCGTCAACAAAGCCTATGTGGAAGGACGTTTGGGACGACTTGTAGATTTGATCAAAGTGGAATACCAACCGGCGCTCATTCAAGCACTAGCCAAGGCATAGGACGCGCAAACAATGACATTCAACTTTCGAGGATTGGAATTGACCCCTACGCTTGAGGAGTATACCGCTATTATCGGGGCCAAATTTGAAGAACGTATAGCTCAACCCCCTTTGGACATGGACTCCACTCGTTCGTTATCGAGTTTCCTTCGCCTTAAAACTTCTGAAATTGAAAAAGTTTACAAGTCCAATTCCAACAAATTCACATTCTCGTTCCTTTTCGATAACTATTCCTCTCTACCCACCGAAACCGGTCATAAATCGGGAAAGGTGTTCATCTTGGCTTTCTTTGCATTCGTTCTATTCCCGACTTCTAGAACTACTTTTAACCCTTCCATAACCCATATAGCCAGACAAGCGTGTTGTCACCGGGATTATTCATACATGATCTTAGTCGAGACTTTTCTCTCCCCGAATCGTTCCAAATTTTCAAAAAAGGCTGTTTTCCAAGCGTCTAGCGGATTACTTCACTTATGGTTCACCTCTCATATAAAGACTTTCCAACTCCGAGTGGGGTGCTATGAGATCAATGAGCACGTTCACCCTCTTAGATCCTTCCTTAAGTGTCAATCCCTTGTACCCAAATACTCATTCAAAAAGTGGGTTGAGTTATTGGACAATTTGAAACCCGAGCATATTAGATGGCGTTTGACTTGGCCTAAGATTGTGGAGGTTCGCATTAGGGGGATCGAAGATAGTCCTATTCCCTTATTGGGATGTACTGGCGCTGTGGCGTACTATCCCATTCGAGTGGTGAGGCAATTTGGAGTTCTACAAGAGATACCACCGGATGTTTGTCCCGGGATTTTCTCATTCGATATGACACGAGTAAAGCTCACTAAGGAAACAAAGGAGTTGTATCGGGCCCAGATCAAGCTTATTCTTCATGCTTTGAAGAATTCCCCACCGCAACAAGTTGAATGGCCGGACTATTTGGACGACGAGATGAACGTTCACGGGGCCTCCAAGGAGTATATCCAGAAGTTTAAGGAGTATCGCCAATCAACGGTCGAGCCATATGTACCCGAGTGCGTATCTCCTCGGATTGAAGAAGTAGAGTCATATGAGCCGTAGTACATAGTACCATATGTACCGGAGTAGAACCGTACATTCCCGAAGATCCGGAGCAAGTGGATGTCGGCGGAAGGAGAAGACCCATACTTGTGGGATTCCGATGGATCAGAAGAGCAAGAAGAGTGGAAGCGTCCCCGACTTGGATAGATCCATTCCCCCATCTAGATTTTACATATTTGTTATCTTTTAGATACTTTTGAACAATTTGGTTTGTAATGAATACGTATTATTTCTTTTATGAGCATTTCATGCATACATATAGAAAAGTCAATTACCACGGATCAATGTCTCCAATCCTTAATATTTCCCATACCGATTTGATATTCGAAAACAGTGGAGTGACAAATACGAGGACTCGTAGCAAAACGCGCAAGTTAAGGATGGAACAAGAAGAGCTCGCACCTCGTGTGGGTAATCCGGAAAACCAAATGAATATGATCGCCACAATGGTGGCGGAGATGAAGGCAATGATGATTGCAAGCCGGGGAGATACCCCGTTGACCCTAATTCTCAAGCTCTGGCGGGGCCATCCGATGGAGCGAACGCTAATCCGGCGCCCGCCGCTAATCCAACTTTGAATCCGGAGAGACCGCCTAAAGATCCTCCCATTGTGATCGACCCGGAGAAAAAGGAGAAGCAAGTCCTCAAAATGGAAGAGGAAATTAGGAGGCTCGCTAAGATCGAAGAGTGTTTGGCGAGTCGGGGTTATGAACTCTCGAGGTTCGACAAGGTTGCACCGCTCGAAAGATAGAGGTTCCTGCCGATTACAAGGAACCGACTTTGTGAGGAGATATAATGGGACCGGGTGTCCTAAGGCGCACTTGAAGTATTACTTGCGCCGAATGTCTCGGTTCTCTGACAACATTCCACTACTGGTTAATACCTTCCAGGAAAGCCTATCTCGGGGCAGCCCGGCGTGGTTCATTGAATTGGAGCCGAGAGAGGCTCGGCGATTGGGATAAACCGGCAGACGAGTTCCTTCGGCAATACAAGTTTAACACTTTGACCGCCCTAACTAGAGAGGACCTTTTAAGGACCGTAAAAGGAAAGAGCGAGGCCGTTCGCGCCTACGCCCGCAGATGGAGAGCGTTAGGCTGCGGGTAAAGCCGCCCGTCCCGAAGAAGAACTAATAGACCTTTTTCTCAAGGCCCTCCCATTTGAATTTTTCGACAAGCCGAACACTTCTGGGTGTCGGACATTTGCGCACCCGATCAAGGTGGCGGAGCGCCACGAGTGGGCATTAAGAGAAAAGAAGATACCCGAGGCGCCTTGCAAACGCCAATACCCTTTGAGAAGGGATAATAGGGAGCAAACTGGAGAAGTAGCCTTTGTCCCTAACCCGCCAAAGCCCAGAAATTTCTCGCCTTCAATTCCTACCCAAGGAACGTCCTCCCGGGACCGCTTCCAAACCACCGGAATTCGGAAAGAAGAACCCGGTTGTTTTCACCCCACTACCCCGACCCTTATCCAAATTGTTACCCATGCTGTTGGAGAATCGCTTAGTTGCTAAAGAGCCACCTAGAGCTCACCCGCCAAGATTTCCTAGGTATGATGAGACTCAGACGTGCGTATACCATATGGGAGAAAAGGGGCATAATGCGGACAACTGTCTCGCTTTGAAGTTCAAGGTGCAAGCATTGATCGATGGAAAAGTTCTAGAGTTTGATAAAGCCGAACCGAATGTGCAGCGGAACCCGCTACCCGAGCATCGCGAGGTGAACGCGATTTTTGGAAGTGAAGAGGATGAGGTTCTGGAATTCATAGCGGATATGGGTAAAATGCGGGATGTCTTAACATTGGCCTCGCAATACCCGGAAGGAGAGAGTATTTCCCGGGAGCAAAAAGAGGCTTGCTTGGAAAAATTGATTAGCTTAGGCGTCATAGGAAGAATGGAAAATGTCGCTTTCAAGGGGACCTACGTGGCGGTAGACATGCTTGTCCCGAGGAGTTCGCGATGAAACCTACGAGGGGAGCTCTTTTGAAAATACCCTCGGGATATTTGATGAGCATCAAAGATGGTCAAGAAATTGAAGAGATAGACGAATATGAAGTCCGTCTGGATAAGGCCCGCCGAGGCGATAGAAGATTTTTGCAGAAAGCCCTAGAGAGGGGCGAAATAGTTGATAACCCGGGGGAAGATAGTGGTGGTTACAACTTTAAAGTGTTATATTCGGCGCCCCCGAGTTTCTTTGTTGATTCTGGAGATGTAGTCCCCGATGGGTGGGGTGGAATGGACGACCCCGAAAGTGAAGAATTTGTAGGAACAATCGATGAAGTTAAGGACCAAGCGGCTCCTCGGAATGAACAGGAGAATCGAGAGGTCGATATGCGACTTTCTAATCTCGAGACGCACATGCGTCATTTGACGACTATGGTAGCAGAATTATCGCAATTGATGGCCGGGAACAACGCCACAAGAATAGAAGAGAATATGCAGATTCTGGAGATACGGCGGGCTATAGATACACAAAATCGAAAGAACGCTCTACTGGAAGAGCAAGGGGACAATGTGTCGAAGAAAATGGATGAGTTGAAGGAACTGATTACGCCACTCACCCAAGCAAGAAATGTTCCGCCCCAAGGCGTAAACCCAAGAGTGGTCTTCCGCACGAAGTATAATGGCGTTGGGTATCCTCCGGCGCATATATCATACTATCTTCGCCAAATGGTTAGCCACCATGAAGATGACGAAACGCCGATCCGGAATTTCGGACATAGTTTAACGGGCCCCGCGCTGGTATGGTTCCAATCAATCGATCTGGATTGGGTCCCGAGTTGGGAGGAGTTATCAGAGCACTTCATACGACACTTTGAAGCTGGAATCGAGGGTTATTTCACTAAGGCTAATCTGTTGAACATCCGGAAAGGTGAAGACGAGAGTTTTGAACTCTTCGCTAGGAGGTGGAGGAAACACGCCGTGATGGTGCAACCGCAGTTGTCGGAGAGAGAAATGCTGGAGTTCGTACTAAAGTCACTTCCGGCGGAATACTTTGACCGTATGTATGCATATACCTACTCCTCATTCCAACATCCGGTGGAAATTGGTATGAGAATTGAGGGGATTATCCTAAGAGTCAGAAAGGAAAGGCAGAGGGATCTAGATGAAGAGAATGTCGCGTTGATGAGGCCAGGTCCAGAACATAACCCCGAAGATGTTCATGAGGATGAAATGATCGGGATGGTAGATACCTCAATTCGTTTCGTGATTGATTTGAACAAAGTAGATAGCTGGGAGTTGGAAGCTTCTAGTTCGGAAAAACCATCAACATCCGAATCACTACCAGAAAAGATCATACCGGTGAGGATTAAATTACCGCTTGTGGAAGAGTACAACTCAAGGGCGCTTCATGGGATTATGGAACGGGCGAGATTGACGCCATAATGAGATCCGTAAGATGTTATCCCCGAGAGAAGCGGATTCTCAAAAGAGAGTCCCAACCGTGGAAGAGGTTGAGAAGTTGCAATCGGTCGTGAGGACCGGTGAATACGAGGTCATTGACCAACTGCGGAAGATGCCCGCACAAATTTCCTTCTTGGATCTCTTCAAAAATTCCGAAAAGCACAAAGACGCTTTTTTGAAGGTGCTGGATGAGGTGCATGTTCCAGAGACAATTAACGAAGTGCAATTGGGAGACTTTGTGGGTGCTATCCTTCTAAAAGATCAGATATCTTTTTCGGACGAAGATTTCCCGAAAGAAGGGCGAGTCCACAACAGGGCCCTCTACGTAGCCGTGAGGTGTCACGGAAAAGAGGTGCCTCATGTCTTGATTGATAATGGTTCCGCTTTCAATCAGTGTCCACTAAGCACTTTGAGAAGCTTGGGGATCAATGAAGATTTTGTGAAGACATCCAAGGCCACCATCCGGTCATTTGACGGAGTCTCCAAGAATGTTGTAGGAGAGATTGAGCTGGACATTGACATTGGACCGGTAACTTTCTCTATACCGTTCCAAGTATTGGATATTCCAAGCGCCTTCACCTTGCTCCCGGGAAGACCGTGGATTCATGTGTCCGGAGCGGTACCTTCCTCTCTGCATCAAAAGTTAAAATTTGTGGTCAAGGGTCAATTGATCACCGTCCATGGCGAGATAGGACATCGAGCGACTTTAAAAGGGATGGTCCCTTACATTGAACCCTCAAAAGAGGAGGAGCTGAGCTATCACACCTTTGACATTGTATCCGTCATGCATGTGTCACCGATGCAAAGGTGGCTATACTGCAGCTTTCGAGACCCGCAACTATGGCGGGAAAAGTGCTACTCTCGAATGGATTTATTCCAGGTGCCGGATTAGGGAAATATGGTCGGGGAATCCGTAACCCTTTGAATTTGGGCTCAAATGATCACAAGGTTGGTCCGGGTTATAATGGAATAGCGAAAAATAACATAGGTCGAGGCCGAGGTCGAAACAATCGTTATGGAGACCGTGGACGCCGTGGACGCCAAGGTGGCCGTTTCATAGGCACCGATGTATGGAGAGCTAGGGGAAAAATGTTCTCGAACCCCTTATTCGAGGTATTCTCTAAAGGACGCAAATGGCTGGAAGATGAAGACATCGCTGAAGATGCAGAGCCGGACTTATTCAACCCGTTCTCGGATAATCGGGTGAACGTGATAATTGAGTGGCTGGACGATGATTTCCCCACCCCCGAGTAAAAGGCTCTTTCTGAACTTTATCTTTTAATGCATTTTGATTACTGCACTTGCTTTAAAGCTTTTTGAATGTTTTAGCACCCTTTGGGTCACATGTTGTGATCCAGGAAGTGCAGATCTGTATTGTTCTTAGTTGCATCTATTATTGAAAATCATCACAAATTTGATTACAGACATGTTGAGCAACGGATTGGTCCGATGATGACAATTGATTCTACCATGAAACTTGAGGCCCGATCCGCCATATGATCTTGGGTTTTAAATAGCTTTTGAGAACCAGGATGTCCGGAAGATCGTGGACTAGTTCTCCTTTCCTTGTCTAAGAAAATTGAAATTTGAAAAATGTTTTCATGATAAAAATCATGCATCCTTCAATTTTATCATCTTTGAATACTAACCTTTCATGGTGCATTTCAGGCATGTCATCCCACCCATACATAACAGGTTAATATGTGACTCGGATCAGCTCGATGACTATGCATGCGAAGTTGATATAGACGAGGTTGATGTGAGCGATATCAAGAAAGAATGGGATTGTTTTGAAGAATCTAAGCCTCCTATTTCCGAAGAACCTATCACTATTAATTTGGGGGATTCTGACTGCATTAAGGAAGTGAAAATAGGAGGGCACTTGTCTCCAGCAGATGTTTTAAGAATGATGGCATTGCTCAAAGAATATCAAGATATCTTCGCCTGGTCATATGCTGACATGCCGGGTCTAGATCGTGAAATTGTGGAGCATGCTCGCCCACGCATCCTTCTTGCACACCCAAGAAATCAATCGCCCGTAAGAATGAATCCCGAATTGGCGAGATAAAATCAAGGAAGAGGTGATGAAGCTCCTTAAGGTTGGATTTATCGAGGCCGTCCCATATGCTGATTGGGTCGCCAACATTGTACCGATTAAGAAAAAAGATGGGAGAATTAGAATATGCGTGGATTATCGGGACTTGAACAAAGCTAGTCCGAAAGATGATTTTCCCTTGCCGCACATTGACGTACTCGTCGGCACGCACTGCTGGGCTTTGAATTATTCTCCTTTATGGATGGATTTTCGGGATATAATCGGATCATGTCGAAGGAAGAAGATAGGATCAAGACCTCATTCACTACGCAATGGGGAACTTTCTGTTACAAGGTAATGCCATTTGGATTGAAAAATGCAGGGGCAACATATCAAAGGGCTATGGTAACCCTTTTTCATGACATGATACATAAGGAAATTGAGGTCTATGTGGACGATATGATTGCCAAGTCCAAGCCTGGAGAAGACCATGTTAAAGTGCTGAAGAAGTTATTTGATCGATTGAGAAAGTATAAGCTCAAGTTGAATCCGGCAAAATGCGTATTTGGCGCAAGATCCGGAAAGCTGCTAGGATTCGTCGTGAGCGACCGTGGTATTGAAATTGACCCTTCCAAGATTAAAGCCATATGGGAAATAGGAACTCCTTCCACTGTCAAGGAAATAAGGGGCCTACTTGGAAGGTTGAATTATATATCCAGATTCATATCCCAACCGTCAGAAACAAAGAAACCCTTCTTCAAGCTGCTAAAGAAAGGTGCAAAAGTGAAATGGGATGCAGAATGTCAACAAGCATTTGAGAAGATCAAGGAATATTTGGTACAGCCTCCAAGACTGGTACCTCATATCCCTAACATTCCTTTAACTCTATATCCGACGGTTAATGATGAGTCCTTGGGAGCTTTATTAGCTCAAACTAACCCCAAGGATCATAAAGAGCGGGCCATATATTATTTGAGCAAAAAGTTCACAACATCTGAAACTAAATACCCTAAGGTGGAAAGGACTTGCGTAGCATTGGTTTGGGTCCTCCACAAATTGAGGCAAGATACGCTGCATTATCATATAGAAACCGGTCACCGAAAATGACCCTATCAAGTACCTTTTGGAGAAACCAACATTGTTAGGAAAGATGGCTAAATGGCAAATACTGCTTTCAGAGTTTGATATCAAAACCTCTCCCCAAAAGTCTGTCAAGGGAAGAGTAATTGCTGACATGCTGGCCGAGAATCCTCCTAAGGATGTTTTAGAGCAAAACAAGGGAGGTCAAATTCTGAACATATCCGAAGACAAATGGACAATGTACTTCGACGGCGCAGTGAACCTCACTGGATCGCATCGGGGCGATTCTGATATCCCCCGAAGATCAACATTATCCAGTTTCAGCCAAGTTGGTATTCCCTTGCACCAACAACATTTCTGAATATGAAGCCTGCATACTAGGATTACAATTGGCCATATCATTAAAGGTGAAGAAGCTGTTGGTATATGGAGATTCCATGCTAATCATTTTACAAACTCAAGGAGAGTAGAAGACGAAGGATCCCAAGCTTATTCCTTATCATAAATACCTAGAAAATCCGATCCAACACTTTGAAGAGATCACTTTCGAATATCTTCCAAGAACCCGGAATCACTTTGCTGATGCTCTGACCACATTATCAGCAATGTTACAAGTGCAAGATGGCCTTGAGATAGAACCGTTGAGAATTGACATCTTGGAGCAACCTACATACTGCATGGTCATTGAAGAAGAGCCCGATGAAGAACCGTGGTATCATGACATCAAGAATTACCTACTGAAGGGCGAATTCCCGCAGAACGGTCAACCAGAAGATAAAAAGTACATAAGCAAGATGGCATCTAAATTTTTCCTCAGCGGACAGATCCTATACAAGAGATCCTTTGATTCGATCCCGCCGAGGTGCGTGAATTCCAAAGAAGCAAATCTCATTATGAAAGAGATTCATGAAGGGGAATGTGGACCGCATATGAATGGCCACCTCCTCGCTAAGAAGATCATGAGACTCGGATATTATTGGATGACTATCGAGTCGGATTGCAACCAGCATGTTAGATCCTGTCATCAATGCCGGGTATACGGCGACAGGATAAATGCGCCGCCAACTGAGCTACATCAAATGTCGAAACCGTGGCCATTCTACATGTGGGGAATTGATATGATTGGCCCTATTAACCCAAAGGCCTCAAACGGACATCGCTTTATTTTGGTGGCTATTGACTACTTCACTAAATGGATTGAAGCCAGCTCATATGCCAATGTCACTGCGAATAGTGTGGCTAAGTTTATCAAGCGAGATATCATCTCAAGATATGGAGTGCCAAGAGCCATCATTACGGACAATGGCTCAAATTTGAACAACAAGGTTGTCGATCAACTATTGGAACAATTTAAGGTACGACACCTTAATTCTTCACCTTACCGCCCGCAAATGAATGGAGCCGTGGAAGCGGCAAACAAGAACATCAAGAAGATATTGGCCAAAACCTGCCGAGAAATATCGAGATTGGCACGAAAGATTGCCATATGCTCTCATGGCCTATCGAACTTCAATTCGTACTTCAACCGGGGCAACTCCCTACTCTTTAGTATACGGTATGGAAGCAGGTCCTACCAAGAGAGGTGGAAATCCCCTCTTTAAGGATTCCGTCGCAAGTAGAGCTCACGTAAGAGGAGTGGAACCGGCAGAGACACGAACAATTGAATTTGATTGACGAAAAGCGATTAAGGGCTATCTGTCATGGTCAAAGTTATCAGAAGAAAGTGGCCAGAGCTTTTAACAAGAAGGTTAAACCTAGAAATTTTGAAACAGGGATGCTAGTTGTGAAGAAAATGCTCCCAAATGCACAACACCTAGGAGGCAAATTTACGCCAAATTATGAAGGCCCCTACGTGATTCAGAAAGTCTTATCCGGGGGAGCTCTTATACTTGTAAACATGGATGGAGAAGAATTGGCAAGTCCAATAAATTCGGATGCCGTGAAGAGATATTTTCCTTGAAATAAATTGAGCTTCGGAGCGATTGATGAACAGATCTGAGTCACATAAGATTTTGCATTCGCATGACATTTGCATATATGCATTTGCATATGTCTGTATTTTGTAGGTGAACCGGGAATCATGAAGAATTTTGCAGAGCAACCGATCAAAACAGGGAAGTTATCTTTTATTTTGGATTTGAAAATTTTGAATATCTCGAACTGATTTGTTTCCTTTTGTTTTTACAGGAAACGGGAGTCGACATCCGAAGGAGTTAGAAAGGAGTCGCTCCAGGATTTGAAAATTTTGAATATCTTTAACCGATCGTTTCCTTTTGTTTTTACAGGAAACAGGAGTCAACATCCGAAGAAGACGAGAAGAAATCACTTCGGGATTTGAAAATTTTGAACATTTTGAGCTGATTGTTTCCTTTTGTTTTTACGGGGGACAGAAGCCAATATTTGAAGAAGACAGGTTTGAGGTTCTCTTCCTTTACAAAGAATTTTCATACGCCGTCGTGCTCGAAATTGAAAAACTTGGATTCATAGAGTCACAAGGCCCTTTCAAAGAGACATTCATTACAAGTTTCAAAAACATCTTTTGAATATATCTTTTGATGAGAACATTTTGCAAACTATGAATTTTGAGGAAAACGCCCTGAGTTTCTATAAAAAGGGCATGCTTTGAAAGTTTTTCAAGAGAATGACCCTTCAGATGAAAAGAGGCAAACATTATCCTCAAACATGTCCTTGATACACTTGAGTGATGAGTGAGAGTGACAGAGCGAAAGAACTTAGCCTCGGGACGTAGGGGTCATTCGCGGTGATTACATGGATTGAAATGATGAAAGGCATTTCCATTTCAAAATTATCCATACACATTTATATCCCTTGACAACCAATCCGAGCCAAAAGGGAGAATTTTCTGAATATAACCCTGTCAAGAACCACCCCACACTAGGGCATATTTGGAGGTTCATTGGATGATTCCTTGGAGAAAAGGTCGGGTAAGACTTTATTGTACCGACCTGCATCAATCTTTTTGTGATAGCTTCAGGTGATTTCTAGCGGAGACTTGGAACACCTCAAAGTGAAGAAAAGCACTTCATTTCTATATCCCAAACACTTACCCTTTGAAAAGCCAATTGAGCCTTTGAATATTCATTTCTAAACCCTTGTTAGTGATCACCTCCCCACACGGGGCAAACAAAGGAATTACCAGCAATGAGTCAAAAAGCATGATCGGAAGAATTTTGATACTGGTCTCAAAAGAGCTACTCAATGCAAAAAAATGATGAGGAATGAAAGGGCTAGAAAAAGCAAAGTGCCTGGTAAAAGCAAGGCCAAAGCCCATGAAAAGAGCACCCCGAAAATGGATAAATCCCGAAGAAAAATCATCAAGATGAAAAGAGGAAAATCCTCAAAGTCATTGAAGAAAGAATGATCATGAATCTATTGCAAAAGCAAATGAATGCTAAAAAATGTCAAGGTGATCACCAAAGTTCACCCCTCTTTTGAAAATATGGCCATTCTTAAAGAGCCCACCTTAAACCAAGATATAACCTGTCACCAAAACTTTTCCGACCTAAGAGGTGTTTCAGGTTGATGCAAGAAATCATACAAGAAGCTACCGCTTGAAGATGTAAGTACAATCCCGTCTTATCATGACTTCAAGGTTCTTGACTTGTAGACCCGAAGAAGTTATTTCTGATCGAGGTTCATTTCTAAGCCTCAAAATGAATATCCTTTGATGAGCCTTTGACCTGGCCCGAATTACGGTCCCTTTTAAATGCCTTCTCCGATTAGTCGGATTGTATGCATCTCGAATGATCCCGAAACCTCAAGTTTAGGTTTCCTGTGAGCAAATTTGAATTTTAAGAAAAGCCTTTCCAAAATGGTGAGAAGCCCTCTTGGATGAAGGAAAACCCTTTTGAAAAACTTTTAAGACAACCTTTTTGTAGAACACTCGGGATGTGTCATTCAGAATCCATCCTCGGTGGAAATTCGAGCTTGTGATTGGATACATTTCCTTCGCAAATACACTTTGAAAATTTGTCCGGAATTCTTAAGTTTCTCCCCGAAATTTAAAATTGTCATTCTAATGATATTTGACTCAACTTTCTGCAGGTTCCCCGGTGTTCCCAAATTCTCGGAAAAGTTGCATTTTAAAATTTGATTAACTTGGATTCTCTCGCAGGTCTTTTGGCATCCCCAGTGTCCTCGATTCTCAACTTTGAAAATTTGAAATAGGGTTTGAGCTCAGTAGGTACACTAGTCAACCTAGGTCCTCGGATGGCACCCTCTCGGACGGTTAGTAGCTGGAGAGACGAAAACCGATCTGCCTTTTTGAAAATTTGAAATAGGGTTTGAGCTCAGTAGGTACACTAGTCAACCTAGGTCCTCGGATGGCACCCTCTCGGACGGTTAGTAGCTGGAGAGACGAAAACCGATCTGCCTTTTTGAAAATTTGAAATAGGGTTTGAGCTCAGTAAGTACACTAGTCAACCTAGGTCCTCGAGATGGCACCCTCTCGGACGGTTAGTAGCTGGAGAGACGAAAGCCGATCCGCTTTTTAGATGGTGAGTCCCCGCATGGAGGATAGCCAATCTCTTTTAAATAGGTGAAACCCCTTTGTTACAAGGGTGAACCTCCCCCCTCAAACGGTTAGTAGCTGGAGAGACGAAAGCCGATCTGCTTTTTAGATGGTGAGTCCCCGCATGGAGGATAGCCAATCTCTTTTAAATAGGTGAAACCCCTTTGTTACAAGGGTGAACCTCCCCCTCAGACGGTTAGTAGCTGGAGAGACGAAAGCCGATCCGCTTTTTAGATGGTGAGTCCCCGCATGGAGGATAGCCAATCTCTTTTAAATAGGTGAAACCCCTTTATTACAAGGGTGAACCTCCCCCCTCAGACGGTTAGTAGCTGGAGAGACGAAAACCGATCTGCTTTTTAGATGGAGAGTCTTCGCATGGAGGATAGCCAATCTCTTTTAAATAGGTGAAACCCCTTTGTTACAAGGGTGAACCTCCCCTTTCGTACGGTGAGTAGCTGCATAGACGAAAGCCGATCCGCCCCCCTTTTTAAATGATGAATCCCTAGTGGATAGTCAAACCCATTTTAAATAGGTGTAACCCCTTTGTTACAAGGGTGAACCTTCCTTCCAAATCTTCAAACCACCGCTCGACACCGGACGGACGCCGACCATTGCAAAATCGCGCCAAACCGTCCACAGGTAATTCCGTACACTCGACTTTTCAACCTCGGATCGACAAATCTCAAACCATAGACAGGTGAGCTACAGGTAAGTATCTCTCTCTTCTCATCTCCCTTTCACATAAGACGAGCATGAACCGAAATAATTCCCCACAGAGTTAGAGCGTAAACGGCAGAGGTAAAGCAATCGAATGTCAAGACTAGTTTTCTTTAGATTTTCCCCAGCAGAGTCGATTAAGGATCCAGGTGTCACCTTGTCTTTGAAAGCAACCTCTAACCGAGATTACTTTCAAAGAGGGGCAGCAATTGACACCCGAATTTTTAGTCAGTTTTCCTTTAGTTTTATTTTCCAAAATTCCCAAAAATTCACAAAAAAATAAAAATTGAAAAATCAACATTGGAAGCCTTGGCCAAGCATAAGGAACCAATTTGGAACAAAAAAATATTTTTTTCATATTTTTCACATTTTTTTTTATATTTTCGAAAATAGGAAAATACTTGAAAAATTCATAAAAAATACTTTTCGAGGTCTCAAAAATACACAAAAATATCCAATATTTTTCTTTTAATTCCCTTTTAATATTGACCTCAAGAAAAATTGAAAATTGAATTCAATTTTGGGTGTTTCTTCATAATGCCTAAGGTTGAATTTTCATAAAAAATACCAATTGAGTCTTTTTATTTGCAATTTTTGGCACATTTGGAGTCTAGACATTCAATTGTGGTCCCTTTGAACTTCAATTTGATCAATTGCACCCTCAATTGCATGAATTGCATGAATTGCATGAATTAGACACAAAATTCCCAAATTATTTGCAATTTAGTCCCTCAATTGGCCAAATTTTGAAATTACTTTTAATTGAGAGACTATCATTGTAAAATTGGACTGGCACCCTATGTTTTCACACATTCTGAATCAATTGGCATAGGTCTCGGGGTCCAATTTGATCAAATTGACATCCAATTGAACTATTCCCCAATTAGGGCGAAATCAAAAATTTGGGGTTTTCATAGAAATTGAGGTGAAATTTTGGGCAAAACCACTTTTTTAGATAATATTCAGGGTCCTAAGCCCAATTTTGAGGTTTAATTGTAAAAATTCTCATTAAATTTGGACTAATTTTGAAAATCGCACGTCCGAACCGGTTCGGACCGGTCTCGATCACGGTCGAACCGGTCGAACCGGTCCAAGACAAGACTTCGTCTTCCCCAACTCAACCGTGCGGTTTGCAGAATCGAGAGTTGGATTTCGATGATCAAATTGGATATCAATTCGCGACTAATTAAACTAATCGATTTAGGGCTTTTATTCTCCAGGTCGAGGAGCGTCGATTGACGCCGATGGTGAAGCCAATCGTCGCCGGAGCACGGCGAAATCGCCGGTCAAAGGTTCGGCGCGGCGAGAAAGTCAACGTTTCGCAAAATGCACAAATTCAAGCACAATTCGCGACTAACGGAGAACCAAACGGAGGATATCTTCACGCCCGTCGCCGTCCGACCTCCGGTGACCAAAAATCACGTGGCAAGCACGTGTAATCGTCACCGACTCAAGCTTGCCCGACGCGCCAAAAATTTGAAAGTTGGTATAAAAGGCTCGGGAGAATATTCGCGAAAAAAGGGGGGCTCATTTCGCTCGCATTCATACCAGATTAGAGAGAGAAAGAGAGAGAGGAAGAGAGAGAAGCTCTCGCGAGCCTCATCGCCACTTCGCCGGAGCTCGATCGTGAGAAGCTCGCCCGGCGGATCCGCACCAAATCAGAGCATCAAACCATCGTAGGAAGTTCACCCGAACTTCCAGGAGACGATCGAGCCGTTTCATTTGGCCGAAACTTCAAAAAAACGGTGAGTCGATCCTCGGACTTCAACTATGCACGATCATGGCATATCATTCCTTCACGCGTGATTTCTTAAATTGATTTGTGCCTTTTGCTCCTCGACCACTTCTAATCACGATCGTACTTCGTTTTTGCATTGATTTCCCTTGAATCACGTGAGTTGGACCTCCAACCTTGTTCGGTCCGGCCGAACACCGGCCAGACCTTCCTAGCCATCGCTAGTCCAATCGGGACTCGAGGTAAGTGTCTTGAACTCATCTTGAGTGTGCCTGAAGCTTTGATTCGATAGTTATGATCCGTGTTGCTTGATTGAGATCCGTGATGCCGCGATCGTATATGCTTTGATTCTCGCAATTGGTTCGGTGAAATGCTTCAATTCTGAGATATGTTGATCTAGATGGTTAGTTGAGTCGATCCGCGGTGGTTTGGTGTCCTTCCGGCGAGATCTCACCGTTGGATCTCGCCGGAGGTTTTTCAGCCGTCCATTAGTGTCGTCCAGAGGTTGAAGACGACGAGCCGAGCCGGCAAGTCAAATGGTCAACGTTCTGAGGTGTCGTCGCGTGATAGGGCCAGCTCGGATCTGAGTCGGCTCGGCCGTTGGCGCGAGCGAGCTGACTCAGATCTGATCCAACGGCCGAGATAAATCGATGAATTTGATTCTCAGCCGTTGGATCGTTTTATATATATTCGCTTATTAGAAAATTCAGAAACGGTGTCGTTTTGCTTAGGTTAGGCGTCGTCGTTTTAGCATTAGTATAGATGGACGGTCCAGATTGAGTCTAGGTTAGATCGTGGCCGTCCGTCCATTTAACTGATTCGGCGTCGTTTAGAGCGTGTAGGGAACGAGCGGCTCAGATTCAATCTAGGTTAGATCGTGGCCGTCCGTTCCATTATTAGATACGGTGTCGTTTTAGCTTAGGTAGGTTGACGGTCAAGATTAGATTTAAGTTTAAATCCTGGCCGTCCGTTCAATAGTCCGAAGCGGCGTCGTTTTGATTAAATGCGAGTCGACGGCCGAGATCAAATCCGGGATTGATCTCAGCCGTCCGTTTCATTTTAGTATTCAGAATATTAGGAAAATAGTTTAGAAAATCAAAAAATAAATAGAATAATAGCATACGATGTCGTTTTGGTCTTTGAGCGGGTTCGCAGGCGGTCGGACCGGGTTGACCGGCCGTTGACCGGTTGACCCGGTCCGGTTTATTAATAAAAAATAATAAAAAAATAAAAAGAAATTTCCAAAAAAATCCAAAAAAATTGCAAAAATACTTAGAAAATTCATAAAAATTCCCAGATTTTCATAAAAAATTTCTAAAAATTTCTAGATCGATTCGAGACTCATAAAGTCTGGATCAAAAGTTTTTGAGACTTCGAGGGTCAATTAATTTCGATCCGGAAAATTTCCAATATTTTTGAAAAATAAACAGAAATTCCAAAAAATAAAAAAAAATTAGAAAAAATTCAAGAAAATCACAAAAAATGAGAAATGGCCACATTCAACTGGCCAAATCGGAATTTTGTGATTTTCGGGTCCCAACTCCCAAAAATGACCATTCTACCCTTCCGGGCCTTCCGCCCCAAATTTTTTGCCAAATCACCCCGACACCCAATTTTGATTTTTGTATGGGCCAATAGGGCCATTTTTAGACATACCAAACCTTGATTTGATTGATTTGATTGCTTGTAATGATTTTGATTGCGCATTAATTTTTTTTTTATTGTGATTGATTAGGATAGAAAATTTCCATCCGCATGAAAACTTAGAGTTGTTAGGGCCTACCTCACCCGATATCGCATCCGCATGAATTCCTAGGTTAGAAAAACAATCAACATCGGTAACCGAAAGGGCGTCAAATATGAAATTTGGCGTAACCAAGTCCCCGGACCCAAAATCTCTGGTTTTCGCGGAACCGAACAGTTTCTCCCGACCGCTCGGTAAGCTTTTCCGATCGTACCTTCCAATAAATCGATCGGTGGCGACTCCAAATTGCATGTACATCTCGCACATGCCACCCGACCACACAAGGTCAATTTCGATATTTGATAAATTTTACCGGACATCGCGATTCGAGTAATGGGTCTTGGGAGAGACCCGCGATCCCATAAAAAATATAAAGAGGGGGATCGGCTCGTTAACCTTACACCACCGCTGGGATTTTATCGGACGAAAATTTTCCGGAGGAGGGTCGCGACAAGGACCTTCCGAGAACAGTGAAAGGAAAGAGCGAGGTCGTTCGCGCCTACGCCCAGAGATGGAGAGCATTGGCGGTGCGGGTAAAACCGCCCGTCCCGGAAGAAGAATTGATAGACCTTTTCCTTAAGGCGCTTCCTTTTGAGTTTTTCGACAAGCCGAACACCTCTGGGTGTCGGACGTTTGCGCACCCGATCAAGGTGGCGTAACGCCACGAGTGGGCACTAAGAGAAAAGAAGATACCCGAGGCGCCTTTCAAACGCCAATACCCTTTGAGAAGGGATAATAGGGAGCAAACTGGAGAAGTAGCTTTTGTCCATAACCCGCCAAAGCCCAAAAATTTCTCGCCTTCAATCCCTACCCAAGGAACGTCCTCCTAGACCGCTTCCAAACCACCGGAATTCGAGAAAAAGAACCAAATTGTTTTCACCCCACTACCCCGACCCTTATCCAAATTGTTACCCATGCTATTAGAGAATCGCTTAGTTGCAAAAGAGCCACCTAGAGCTCACCCGCCAAGATTTACTGGGTATGATGAGACCCGGACGTGCATATACCATATGGGAGAAATGGGACATAACGCGGACAACTGTCTCGCTCTCAAGTTCAAGGTGCAAGCATTGATCGATGGAAAAGTTCTAGAGTTTGATAAAGCTGAACCAAATGTGCAGCGGAACCCGCTACCCGAGCATCGCGAGGTGAACGCGATCTTTGAAGGCGAAGAGGAAGAAGTTTTGGAGTTCATAGTGGACATAAGTAAAATGCGGGATGTCTTGACATTGGCCTCACAATACCCGGAAGGAGAGAGTATTTCCCGGGAGCAAAAGGGGGCTTGCTTAGAAAAGTTGATCAATCTAGGCGTCATAGGAAAAGTGGAAGATGTCGCTTTCAAGGGCACCTACGTGGCGGTGGACATGCTGTCCGAAGAATTTGCGATGAAACCTACGAGGGGAGCTGTTTTGAAAATACCCTCGGGATATTTGATGAGCATCAAAGATGGTCAAGAAATTGAAGAGATAGACGAGTATGAAGTCCGTCCGGATAAAGCGCGCAAAGGTGATAGAAGATTTATGCAGAAGGCCCTAGAGAGGGGCGAGATAGTGGATAATCTCGGAGAAGATAGTGGCGGCTATAACTTTAAAGTTCTATATTCGGCGCCCCCGAGCTTTTTCATCGATTCTGGAGAAATTGTTCCTGACGGCCGGGGCGGCATGGATGATCCCGAAAGTGATGAGTTCGTAGGAACGATTGACGAAGATAAAGAACGAGTCGTCCCTCACGCCGAACAAGGAAATCAGGGAGATGACATGAGACTCTCCAATTTGGAGACCCATATGCGTCATTTAACAACCATGGTGGCAGAATTATCGCAACCGGTGGCTAAGAATGACGCTACAATAATAGAAGAGAGCATGCAGATTCTGGAGATACGGCGGGCTATAAACACACAAAATCGAAAGATCGCTCTACTGGAAGAGCAAGGAGACAATATGTCGAGGAAAATGGATGAGTTAAAAGATATGATTACGCCGCTTACCCGGGCAAGAAATGTTCCGCCCCAAGGCGCGAACTCGAGAGTGGTTTTCCGCACAAAGTATAATGGCGCCGGGTGTCCTTTGGCGCATATCTCATATTATCTCCAACAAATGGTTGGCCATCATGAGGATGATGAAACAACGATCCGGAATTTCGAATGTAGTCTGGCGGGCCCCCGACCGGTATGGTTCCAATCGATCGATTTGGACTGGGTCCCAAGCCGGGAGGAATTATCAGAACACTTCATAAGGCACTTTGAAGCCGGAATCAGAGGTTATTTCACTAAGGCTAATCTGTTGAACATCCGAAAAGGTGAAGATGAGAGTTTTGAACTCTTCGCCAGGAGATGGAAGAAACATGCTATGATGGTGCAACCGCCACTGTCGGAAAGGGAAATGCTGGAGTTCGTACCGAAATCACTTCCGGCTGAATATTTTGACCGCATGTATGCATATACCTACTCCTCATTCCAACATCTGGTGGAAATAGGTATGAGGATTGAGGGGATTATCCCGAGAATCAGAAGGGAAAGGCGGGGGTGTCTGGATGAAGAAAATGCCACGTTGGTGAGGCCAGGTCTGGAACATAACCCCGAAGATGTTCATGAGGACGAAATGATCGGGATGGTAGATACCCCGATTCGTTTCGTGATTGATTTGAACAAAGTTGATAGCTGGGAGTTGGAAGCTTCTAGTTCGGAAAAACCGTCATCACAAGAAGAGATCATACCGGTGAAGATTAAGTTACCGCCAGTAGAAGAGTACAACTCGAAGGCAATGCATTGGGATTATGGAACGGGCGAGATCGACGCCATAATGAGATCGGGAAGGTGTTATCCACCGAGAGAGGCGGATTCCGAAAAGAAAGACCCGACTGCAGAAGAAGTTGAGAAGTTGCAATCGGTCGTAAGGACCAGTGAATATGAGGTCGTTAACCAACTGCGGAAAATGCCTGCGCAGATTTCCTTATTAGATCTCTTCAAGAATTCCGAAAAACACAAGAATGCCCTCCCGAAGGTGCTGGATGAGGTACATGTTCCGGAAACAATTAACGAAGTTCAACTTGGGGACTTCGTAGGTGCTATCCTTTTGAAAGACTAGATATCCTTCTCGGATGAGGACTTCCCAAAAGAAGGGCGTGTGCATAATAAGGCCCTTTACATAGCCGTGAGGTGCCACGGGAAAGAGGTTTCTCACGTCCCGATTGATAACGGTTCCGCTTTCAACCTATGTCCTCCGAGCACTTTGAGAAGCTTGGGGATAAACGAAGATTTCGTGAAGACTTCCAAGGCCACTATCCGGTCATTTGACGGAGTCTCTAAGAGTGTAGTGGGAGAGATCGAATTGGACATTGTCATTGGATCGGTAACATTTTCTATACCGTTCCAAGTGTTAGATATTCCTAGCGCCTTCACCCCGCTTTTGGGAAGACCATGGATCCATGTGTCCGGAGCGGTACCTTCCTCCCCGCATCAAAAGTTAAAATTTGTGGTCAAGGGTCGGTTGATCACCGTCCATGGCGAGACAGGACATCGGGCCGCTTTAAAAGGGATGGTTCCATACGTAGAGCCTTCAAAGGAGGAGGAGCTGAGTTATCATACCTTCGACATTGTATCTGTCATGCATGTGTCACCGGATGCAAAGGTGGCTACACCGTAGCTTTCGAGGCCTGCGACTATAGCGGGAAAAGTGCTACTCTCGAATGGATTTATTCCAGGTCTTGGATAAGGGAAGTATGGTCGGGGAATCCTTAACCCTCTGAACTTGAGCTCAAATGACCACAAGGTTGGTCCGGGTTATAATGGAATAGTGAAGAATAACACGGGTCGAGGCCGAGGTCGAAACAATCGTTATGGAGACCAAGGAGGCCGTGGACACCAAGGTGGCCGTTTTATAGGTACTGACACATGGAAAGCTAGAGGAAAAATTTTCCTAAACCCCTTATTCAAGGTATTCTCTAAAGGAGGCAAATGGTTGGAAGATGAGGACATCTCCGAGGATGCAAAGCCGGACTTATTCAACCCGTTCCTGGATAATCGGGTGAACGTGATAATTGAGTGGCTGGACGATGATTTCCCCACCCCCGAGTAAAAGGCTCTTTCTGAACTTTATCTTTTAATGCATTTTGATTACTGCATTTGTTTTGAAGCTTTTCGCTTTTTAGCACCCTTTGGGTCGCATGCTACGATCCAAGAAGTGCGGTATCGTATTACTCTTAGTTGCATTTATTAATGAAAATCATCACAAATTTGATTACAGACATGTGGAGCAACGGATTGGTTCGATGATGACAATTGATTCTACCATGAGACTTGAGGCCCGATCCGCCATATGATCTTGGGTTTTAAATAACTTTTGAGAACCAGGATGTCCGGAAGATCGTGGACTAGTTCTCCTTTCTTTGTCTAAAAAATTGGAATTTGAAAAATGTTTTCATGATAAAAATCATGCATCCTTCAATTTTATCATCTTTGAATACTAACCTTTCATGGTGCATTTCGGGCATGTCATCCCACCCATACATAACAGGTTAATATGTGACTCGGATCGGCTCGATGATTATGCATGTGAAGTTGATATAGACGAGGTTGATGTGAGCGATATCAAGAAAGAATGGGATTGTTTTGAAGAATCTAAACCCCCTATCTCTGAAGAACCCATTACTATTAATTTGGGAGATTCTGATTGCGTCAAGGAAGTGAAAATAGGAGGACACCCGTCCGTGTTGACACCTGAATTTTTAGTCGGTTTTCTTTAGTTTTATTTTCCAAAATTCATTAAAAATTCACAAAAAAATAAAAATTGAAAAATCAACATTGGAAGCCTTGGCCAAGCATAAGGAACCAATTTGGAACAAAAAAATAATTTTTCATATTTTTCACATTTTTTTAATATTTTCGAAAATAGGAAAAATCTTTGAAAAATCATAAAAAATACTTTTCGAAGTCACCAAAATACACAAAAATATCCAATATTTTTATTTTAATTCCCTTTTCATATTGACTTCAAGAAAAATCAAAAATTAAGTTCAATTTTAGGTGTTCCTTTATAACGCTTAAGGTTGAATTTTCATAAAAAAATACAAATTGAGTCATTTTATTTGCAATTTTTGCACATTTTAAGTCTAGACATTCAATTGCAGTCCCTTTGAGCTTCAATTTGATTAATTGCACCCTCAATTGCACGAATTGCGCGAATTAGACAAAAATCCCCAAATTATTTGCAATTTAGTCCCTCAATTTGCCAATTTTTGAAATTACTTTTAATTGAGGGACTAACATGGTAAAATTGGACTGGAACCCTATGTTTTC
The DNA here is from genome assembly GCF_020921035.1 of Rhodamnia argentea. Taxonomy (NCBI): domain Eukaryota; kingdom Viridiplantae; phylum Streptophyta; class Magnoliopsida; order Myrtales; family Myrtaceae; genus Rhodamnia; species Rhodamnia argentea. Next base: position 32,614,977 of record NC_063153.1, on the reverse strand, counting down.
ACACATTCTAAATCAATTGGCATAGGTCTCATGGTCCAAATTGACATCCAATTGAACTATTCCCCGAGTTCAATTTTGAAGTTTAATTACAAAAATTCCCAGCCAATTTTGTTTAATTTTGAAAATGGTGAGGAATTTATTGTCTGAACCGGTTCGGACCGGTCTGACCGCCGGTCGGACCGGTCGAACCGGTCCAAACAAATATCGTCTTCTTCCTTAAGGCATTTGCGCGCATGAACAGTGTTTGGCCGAGATTCAAAGATCAAATTGACAAGCCAATTGATGGTAATCGGAGCAATTAACTTAGGCGTTTTGTTCCCCAGGATGATATGCGTCGATTGGATCAATCATCAAGGTTAATGGCCGCCGGAGGAGCTCCGGCGAGCGAGTCAAAGTCGCGGCGGCTTGAAAAGTCAACGTGAACAAACCAGGGCTCAATTCGTGCGCATTCTTAGTCGACGGAGGGCCAACGGGACGTTGACGGAATCATAACCGATTCCGTCACCGTCCGGTGACCAAAAGCCACGTGATCAAAACGTGATCGCATCACCGACTCACACATCCGTGCGCGCCCAAAATTCAAAGTCGAGTATAAATAGCCAAGAACGTTCGCGAAGAAAGGGGGGTTTCATTTGGGCTCGCGCAAGAATGTAATAGAGAGAGAGAGAGAGAGAGAAAGCTAGAGAGAGAGGGTCTCGCGACGCCATTGCCGGAGTTTCGAGCTCGAGCCGTGCACCGCTCGCCCGGTCATCTCGAGCCACCTCAAGCTGCAAAACTACTTCCGGAAGTTCGCGAAGGATCAAGGAAACGATCGTCACCAACCGCGCCGCCCGAGACCGCTTGAATCGGTAAGTCGAGCTTTCAACTTTCTCACTGTGCGATCATGGTATCTTGACTTACCGAGCATGATCCTTTCGATTATTGTGGGCGTTTTGCTTTTGTGACGTCACTAATCACGATCGCATCTTTGATTGGCATTGATCTCGCATAAAAACCCGAGTCGAACCTCCGTCACGGCTCGGTCCGGCCGAACACCGGCCAGACCTTTCCAGCCATCGCGAGTCCGATCGGGACTCGAGGTAAGTTTCCTCAACTCATCTTCGAGCTTCTGTGTGAAGGAATTGAACCGATATGCCTTATGTTACTTGATTGAACTTCGTGGTATTAATTCCGTGAAAGCTCGATTAGTTGTGATCTTGTGGATGAAACTGCTTGATTTTCATATATGTTAATCTAGATGATTAGTCGAGTCGATCGGCGGTAATTTCATGTCGATCCGGCGAGATCTCACCGTTAGATCTCGCCGGATCATTTCTGACCGTCCATTGTCTCTCCGGCGAGAGGTTGAAGACGAGCTGATGTGGCTCGGTCAAACAGTCAAAGTCCAGGTGTCGTGCGCCGTTTGGTCCAGGTCACTGCTGACTCGGCCTAGTCGTTGGCGCGAAAGGCTGAGTCGGCCTTGATCCAACGGTCGTCATAATTGGTTGAGTTTAATTCTAGGCCGTCGGATCTGTTTGTTTTGTATTTTTAGATATTAGTCTATTAGGTAGAAAATAAGAAAATTTAGAAACGTTGCCGTTTTACTTGCATAATGCGGCGTCGTTTTTGTCCGAAGAGAGAATCAACGGTCTAGATCGGTTTGAGAGTCAATCGCAGCCGTCCAGGGTATTAAAGCATACGGTGTCGTTTTGTTCAGAGGAGAGTCTACGGCTAGGATCAAGTTGAGGCATGATCATGGCCGTTCAAGGTAATAATTGAAGCGGCGTCATTTTGTTCATAAGTGGATGGACGGTTTAGATCAGATTTTAGGTTTAATCGTGGCCGTCCGCTTAATTCAAGTGACACGGTGTCGTTTTGAGAGTATAGACCGAAGCGACGCCGTTTTGTTCGTAGGTGTTCGGACGGCCGAGATCGATTCGAAAGTTGATCTCAACCGTCCGTTTATTTCTTTTATATATTCGAATATTCGGAATTCATTTTAGAAAATAGAAAATAAATAGAAATAGCAAATGCGGTGCCGTTTTTGTGTTGAGCGGGTATTTTGTGAGCGGTCGGACCGGGTTGACCGGCCGTTGACCGGGTTGACCCGGTCCGGTTTATTAATAAAAAAATAATAAAAAATAAAAAGAAATTTCCAAAAAAATCCAAAAAAATTGTAAAAATACTTAGAAAATTCATAAAAATTCCCCGATTTTCATAAAAAATTCCTAAAAATTTCTAGATCGATTCGGGACTCATAAAGTCTGGATCGAAAATGTTTGAGACTTTGAGGGTCGATTAATTTCGATCCGGAAAATTTCCAATATTTTTTGAAAAATAAATAAAAATTCCAAAAAATAGAAAAAATTAGAAAAATTCAAGAAAATCACAAAAAATGAGAAATGGCCACATTCAACTGGCCAAATCGAAATTTTGTGATTTTCGGTCCCGAACCCCAAAAAATGACCATTCTACCCTTCCGGGCCATTCGCCCCAAATTTTTACCCAAATCACCCCGACACCCAAATTTGATTTTTGTATGGGCCGATAGGGCCATTTTAGACATATTGAACCTTGATTGATTGATTTGATTGATTGCGATTATTTTGATTGCGCATTAATTTTTCTGATTGTGATTGATTAGGATAGAAAATTCCCATCTCGCATAAAAACTTAGAATTGTTAGGGCCTACCTCACCCGATATTACATCTCGCATGAATTCGTAGGTTAGAAAAACAATCAACATCGGTAACCGAAAGGGCGTCAAATATGAAATTTGGCGTAACCAAGTCCCCGGACCCAAAATCTCCGGGTTTTCGCGAACCGAACGGTTTCTCCCGATCGCTCGGTAAGGTCTTCCGATCGTACCTTCCAATAAATCGATCGGTGGCGACTCCAAAATTGCATGTACACATCGCACATGCCACCCGACCACACAAGGTCAATTTCGATATTTGATAAATTTTACCCGACATCGCGATTCGAGTAATGGGTCTTGGGAGAGACCCGCGATCCTTAAAAAAATACCCCGCCGACAACCGGGGATCCCATAAAATATAATATATATAAAAGGGGGGATCGGCTCGTTAACCCTACTTCGCCCCGCCGGAACCTAAACGATCCGGGACCGACCGACGCAGGGTCGCGACAGACCGGCGACTCCTGGGGACAAATTTAAGAGGATTTAAGCCGATAAAAATGTTGAGTGTTTTCTAACCCCGTTTTCTCGAGATGCTCTTGAAGGTGAGGTACGTCTAATAACAAAAAGTGTTAAATGTTGATGCGGATGGGAGTTATAAGGGGTGGCGTCTATGCTAACCATTTTTTGATGCGAATATGGAGTTTTGGATTGTTTGTTTATTTATGCAAGTTTTGAAGCGGTGTTTTGAATATAAATTGCGTCGCATGTCTTGCATATTTCGAGGATCACGACACTACACACACAAGCGCCTAAACCCGAGCCGCGAAATCACCTTTTAGGTCGCCGTAGATAGGGATCGGTATGCGAAGCTCTTGTGTTTGATTGCACTTGGGTTGACCATATTTGATCCCGCTCGCTATGCAAGATTGATGGTCCTACCCACTTGTTGTTTGATTGCGCTTGTGGACGGCCCATCGATTTGTATAGCGGGAGCCTTTTTAGGTCCATACCCGAGCCTTTTTGATTTCTTTAGAGTTAAACCTCACCTGTCTCATGCGCATGTGAAATGGATGGTTGGTATACTTAAAACCAAAAACCAAAAAGAGAGTAACATCGGTTGGTAAGGCTTTCTACCCTTTTTATTTTGAACTTGTAAATTTAAATTTTGCATATCATACATTTTCATTACATATCATTACAATTTGTAAGATCGTTTAAGTGATCGGGGTTGAAAGTCAAATTTTCCTTTTTAGGATAGATGGCGCCCCAAAGTCGTGTTGTTGTACCCGATGTATTCACATGGGAGCGGAGGACCATTCGACACGAGGACCGAGTACCCGCTTCATTCCGAGTTTTCGGATTTGTTCACGGACGAGAGCTCAACGGACGAAACCGCATCCGTAGCGAGAGTTGCGATTATACCCGATGTGGACGATATTTGGAGCTTGAGCGCGAGAAAGAAAGAATCAGGGAGTTGTACATGAAGTTGGCAAGAAAGCCACGTGCAACCAAGACGGCCCCAAAACACTCCCCGATTAAGAAGAAGGAAATCATCACCATATCCTCCGATGATGAAGAAGATATCAAGCTTCCCGAGATAGTAGAGATTTCATCGGATGAGGATACCATTCCCACTGTCTAGATTAGTACGACTTTGGGGCATTTTCTAGGTTTCATTATATTTTGAGTCTATTATGTACTTTCATCGACATTTATTGTCCGAACATCTCTAGATACTATCATGTTCTATTTTTTTCGACTTTATTGTATTAGACTTGTAAATTTCATGAGTTGTCAATTTGTGAACGACTTTTTACCCCGATTACGCTTAAACGATCCTAATCAAATTACATGCCATCTTTGGGTGAGATTTGGGTCCATAATTACCCTATTTGGCTTATTTGGGTCAAGTGGGAGTAGTTGACCCTCATGTTACCAAAAGATGACATGGAATTTGGTTAGCACATTTGCATCACATTACATACATATGCATATTAAACCGTGGTAATTGACTTTAGGATCATCATTTTTTGCATTTTTAGATCATGGGGAATGGAGACATCAAAGTCATCCCAATACCGCGCAAGGAACTCGCTATATGGTGGGATCGCCTCGACATCGTCAACAAAGCCTATGTGGAAGGACGTTTGGGACGACTTGTAGATTTGATCAAAGTGGAATACCAACCGGCGCTCATTCAAGCACTAGCCAAGGCATGGGACGCGCAAACAATGACATTCAACTTTCGAGGATTGGAATTGACCCCTACGCTTGAGGAGTATACCGCTATTATCGGGGCCAAATTTGAAGAACGTATAGCTCAACCCCCTTTGGACATGGACTCCACTCGTTCGTTATCGAGTTTCCTTCGCCTTAAAACTTCTGAAATTGAAAAAGTTTACAAGTCCAATTCCGACAAATTCACCTTCTCGTTCCTTTTCGATAATTATTCCTCTCTACCCACCGAAACCGGTCATAAATCGGGAAAGGTGTTTATCTTGGCTTTCTTTGCATTCGTTCTATTTTTTTTTTTTTTTTTTTTTGGTAATCCAGGATCCGCCGGTCGTAATCGGGTCAACTCACCACCACCCGAAGGGCGGCGAAGACCCTTTCCGACGGCGACTATACCCGGAGGGAGGCTAGCCCCGCAGCCTACCAGCAAGGGCCCCCCACTTAAGTCCGAGAAACGCGTTGGGAGGGTTTTGAACCTTTGACCAGCTTGCGCCTTATGGCCAAAGAACTCAAAGCTCACCAAACGCGCCATGCCCGTGGTGGGTTGCATTCGTTCTATTCCCGACTTCTAGAACTACTTTTGACCCCTCCATAACCCATATAGCCGGACAAGCGTGTTGTCGCTGGGATTATTCGTACATGATCTTAGCTGAGACTTTTCTTTCCCTTAATCGTTCCAAATCTTCAAAAAAGGCCGTTTTCCAAGCGTCTAGCGGATTACTCCACTTGTGGTTCACCTCTCATATGAAAACTTTCCAACTCCGGGTGGGGTGTTATGAGATCAATGAGCACGTTCACCCTCTTAGATCCTTCCTTAAGTGTCAATCCTTTGTACCCAAATACTCATTCAAAAAGTGGGTTGAGCTATTGGACAATTTGAAACCCGAGCATATTAGATGGCGTTTGACTTGGCCCAAGATCGTAGAAGCTCGCATTTCGGGTATTGAAGATAACCCTATTCCCTTATTGGGATGTACCGGCGCTGTGGCGTATTACCCCATTCGAGTGGTGAGGCAATTTGGAGTTCTACAAGAGATACCACCGGATGTTTGTCCCGGGATTTTCTCATTTGATATGACACGAGGAAAGCTCACTAAGGAAACAAAGGAGTTGTATCGGGCCCGGATCAAGCTTATTCTTCATGCTTTGAAGAACTCCCCGCTGCAACAAATTGAGTGGCCGGATTATTTGGATGATGAGATGAACATTCATAGAGCCTCCAAGGAGTATATCAAGAAGTTTAAGGAGTATCGCCAATCAATGGTAGAGCCATATGTACCCGAGTGCGTATCTCCTCGGATTGAAGAGGTGGAGTCATATGAGCCGTAGTATATAGTACCGTATGTACCGGGGGTAGAGCCGTACATTCCCGAAGATCCGGAGCAAGTGGATGTCGGAGGAAGGAGAAAACCCATACCATTGGGATTCCGATGGATCAGAAGAACAAGAAGAGTGGAAGCGTCCCCGACTTGGATAGATCCATTTCCCCATTTAGATTTTACATATTTGTTATCTTTTCGATACTTTTGAACAAATTGGTTTGTAATGAATACATACTATTTCTTTTATGAGCATTTCATGCATACATATAGAAAAGTCAATTACCACGGATCAATGTCTCCAATCCTTAATATTTCCCATACTGATTTGATATTTTGAAAACAGGTGAGTGATAAATACGATGACTCGTAGCAAAACGCGCGGGTTAAGGATGGAACAAGAAGAGCTCGCACCTCGTGTGGGTAATCCGGAAAACCAAATGAATATGATCGCCACAATGGTGGCGGAGATGAAGGCAATGATGATTGCAAGCCGGGGGAGATACCCCGTTGACCCTAATTCTCAAGCTCTCGCTGGGTCATCCGATGGAGCGAACGCTAATCCGGCGCCCGCCGCTAATCCCACTTTGAATCCGGAGAAACCACCTAAGGATCCTCCTGTTGTGATAGATTTGGAGAAAAAGGAGAAGCAAGTCCTCAAAATGGAAGAGGAAATTAGGAGGCTCGCCAAGATCGAAGAGTGTTTGGTGAGTCGGGGTTATGAACTCTCGAGGTTCGACAAGGTTGCACCATTCGAAAAGATAGAGGTTCCTGCTGATTACAAGGAACCAGACTTTGTGAGGAGATATAATGGGACCGGGTGTCCTAAGGCGCACTTGAAGTATTACTTGCGCCGAATGTCGCAGTTCTCCGACAACATTCCACTACTGGTTAACACTTTCCAGGAAAGCCTATCTCGGGGCAGCCCGGCGTGGTTCATTGAATTGGAGCCGAGAGGCTCGCCGATTGGGAAAACGCGGCGAAGAGTTCCTTCGGCAATACAAGTTTAACACTTTGACCGCCCTAACTAGGGAGGACCTTTTAAGGACCGTAAAGGGAAAGAGCGAGGCCGTTCGCGCCTACGCCCAAAGATGGAGAGCGTTGGCTGTGCGGGTAAAGCCACCCGTCCCGGAAGAAGAACTAATAGACCTTTTTCTCAAGGCCCTTCCATTTGAATTTTTCGACAAACCGAACACCTCTGGGTGTCGGACATTTGCACACCCGATCAAGGTGGCGGAGCGCCACGAGTGGGCATTAAGAGAAAAGAAGATACCCGAGGCGCCTTTCAAACGCCAATACCCTTTGAGAAGGGATAATAGGGAGCAAATCGGAGAAGTAGCCTTTGTCCCTAACCCGCCAAAGCCCGAAATTTCTCGCCTTCAATTCCTACCCAAGGAACGTCCTCTCGGACCGCTTCCAAACCACCGGAATTCAGAAAAAGAACCCGGTTGTTTTCACCCCACTACCCCGACCCTTATCCAAATTGTTACCCATGCTGTTGGAGAATCGCTTAGTTGCAAAAGAGCCACCTCGAGCTCACCCTCCAAGATTTCCTGGGTATGATGAGACCCCGGACGTGCATATACCATATGGGAGAAAGGGGGCATAACGCGGACAACCTGTCTCGCTCCGAAGTTCAAGGTGCAAGCATTGATCGACGGAAAAGTTCTGGAGTTTGATAAAGCCGAACCGAATGTGCAGCAGAACCCGCTACACGAGCATCGCGAGGTGAACGCGATTTTTGGAGGTGAAGAGGAAGAGGTTCTTGAATTCATAGCGGATATGGGTAAAATGCGGGATGTCTTGACATTGGCCTCGCAATACCCGGAATGAGAGAGTATTTCCCGGGAGCAAAAAGAGGCTTGCTTGGAAAAATTGATTAGCTTAGGCGTCATAGGAAGAATGGAAAATGTTGCTTTCAAGGGGACCTACGTGGTGGTAGACATGCTGTCCGAGGAGTTCGCGATGAAACCTACGAGGGGAGCTCTTTTGAAAATACCCTCGGGATATTTGATGAGCATCAAAGATGGTCAAGAAATTGAAGAGATGGACGAATATGAAGTCCGTCTGGATAAGGCCCGCCGAGGCGATAGAAGATTTTTGTAGAAAGCCCTAGAGAGGGGCGAAATAGTTGATAACCTGGGGGAAGATAGTGGTGGGTACAACTTTAAAGTGCTATATTCGGCGCCCCAGAGTTTCTTTGTTGACTCTGGAGATGTAGTCCCCGATGGGTGGGGTGGAATGGATGACCCCGCAAGTGACGAATTTGTGGGAACGGTCGATGAAGTTAAGGACCAAGCGGCTCCTCGGGATGAACAGAAGAACCAAGAGGTTGATATGCGACTTACTAATCTGGAGACGCACATGCGTCATTTAACAACTATGGTAGCAGATTTATCGCAATTGACGACCAAAAGGAATACTATGGCGGTAGAAGAAAGCATGCGGATTACGGAGATACGGCGGACCATGGAGACACAGAATCGAAAGATCGCTCTACTGCAAGAGCAAGGAGATGACGTGTCGAGGAAAATGGATGAGTTGAAGGAGCTGATTACGCCACTTACTCAAGCAAGAAACGTCCCGCCTCAAGGTGCGAACCCGAGAGTGGTCTTCCGCACGAAGTATAATGGCGCCCAGGTGTCCTCCGGCGCATATCTCATATTATCTCCGCCAAATGATTGGCTACCATGAAGATGATGAAACACTAATCCGGAACTTTGGACAAGGTTTAACGGGCCCTGCGCCGATATGGTTCCAATCAATCGATCTGGATTGGGTCCCGAGCTGGGAGGATTTATCAGAGCACTTCATGCGACACTTTGAAGCTGGAATCGGAGGTTATTTCACTAAGGCTAATCTGTTGAACATCCGAAAAGGTGAAGACGAGAGTTTTGAACTTTTCGCTAAGAGATGGAAGAAGCACGCCGTGATGGTGCAACCGCCGCTGTCGAGAGAGAAAATGCTGGAGTTCGTATTGAAGTCTCTTCCGGCGGAATACTTTGATCGCATGTATGCATACACGTACTCATCGTTCCAACATCCGGTGGAGATTGGTATGAGAATTGAGGGGATTATCCTAAGAATCAAAAGGGAAAGCGAAGAGGGATCTAGATGAAGAAAATGCCACGCTGGTAAGGCCAGGTCCAGAACATAACCCCGATGACGTTCATGAGGATGAAATGATTGGGATGGTAGATGCCCCAATTCGTTTTGTGATTGATTTGAACAAAGTTGATAGCTGGGAGTTGGAAACTTCTAGTTCGGAAAAACCATCAACATCCGAATCATTACCGAAAAGATCATACCGGTGAGGATTAAATTACCGCTTGTGGAAGAGTACAACTCAAGGGCGGTTCACTGGGATTATGGAACGGGCGAGATTGACGCCATAATGAGATCCGGAAGATGTTATCCCCCGAGAGAAGCGGATTCCGAAAAGAGAATCCCAACCTGCGGAAGAGGTTGAGAAGTTGCAATCGGTCGTGAGGACCGGTGAATATGAGGTCGTTGACCAACCTGCGGAAGATGCCCGCACGATTTCCCTTCTTGGATCTCTTCAAAAATTCTGAAAAGCACAAAGACGCCCTTTTGAAGGTGCTTTGGATGAGGTGCATGTTCCGAGACAATTAACGAAGTGCAACTAGGAAACTTTGTGGGTGCTATCCTTCGAAGGACCGGATATCCTTCTCGGACGAAGATTTCCCGAAAGAAGGGCGAGTCCACAAATGAGCCCTCTACATAGCCGTGAGGTGTCACGGGAAGGAGGTTCCTCGCGTCCCGATTGATAACGGTTCCGCTTTTAACTTTGTGTCCACTAAGCACTTTGAGAAGCTTGGGGATCAATGAAGATTTTGTGAAGACATCCAAGGCCACCATCCGATCATTTGATGGAGTCTCCAAGAATGTTGTAGGAGAGATTGAACTGGACATCGACATTGGGCCGGTAACTTTCTCTATACCGTTCCAAGTATTGGATATTCCAAGCGCCTTCACCTTGCTCCTGGAAAGACCGTGGATTCATGTGTCCGGAGCGGTACCTTCCTCTCTCGCATCAAAAGTTAAAATTTGTGGTCAAGGGTCGAGTTGATCACCGTCCATGGCGAGACAGGGGCATCGAGCCGCTTTAAAAGGGATGGTCCCGTACATTGAACCCTCAAAAGAGGAGGAACCTGAGTTATCACACCTTTGACATTGTATCCGTCATGCATGTGTCACCGGATGCAAAAGTGGCTACACCGAGAACTTTCGAGACCCGCGACTATGGCGGGAAAAGTGCTACTCTCGAATGGATTTATTCCGGGTCTTGGATTAGGGAAATATGGTCGGGGAATCCGTAACCCTTTGAATTTGGGCTCAAATGACCACAAGGTTGGTCCGGGTTATAATGGGATAATGAAGAATAACACGAGTCGAGGCCGAGGTCGAAACAATTGTTATGGAGACCGTGGACGCCGTAGACGCCAAGGTGGCCGTTTTATAGGTACCGATGCATGGAAGGCCAAAGGAAAAATGTTCTCGAACCCTTTATTTGAGGTATTCTCTAAGGGAGGCAAATGGCTGGAAGATGAAGATATCGCTGAAGATGCGAGCCGGACTTATTCAACCCGTTCCTGGATAATCGAGTGAACGTGATAATTGAGTGGTTGGACGATGATTTCCCCACCCCGAGTAAAAGGCTCTTTCCGAACTTTATCTTTTAATGCATTTTGATTACTGCATTTGTTTTTGAAGCTTTTCGCTTTTTAGCACCCCTTGGGTCACATGCTTGTGATCCAGGAAGTGCGATCTTGTATTGCTCTTAATTGCATCTATTAATGAAAATCATCACAAACTTGATTACGACATATGGAGCAACGGATTGGTCCGATGATGACAATTGACTCTACCATGAAACTTGAGGCACGATCCGCCATATGATCTTGGATTTTAAATAGCTTTTGAGAACCAGGATGTCCGGAAGATCGTGGACTAGTTCTCCTTTCTTTGTCTAAAAAATTGGAATTTGAAAAAATGTTTTCATGATAAAAATCATGCATCCTTTAATTTTATCGTCTTTGAATACTAACCTTTCATGGTGCATTTCGGGCATGTCATCCCACCCATACATAACAGGTTAATATGTGACTCGAGATCAGCTCGATGACTATGCATGCGAAGTTGATATAGACGAGGTTGATGTGAGCGATATCAAGAAAGAATGGGATTGTTTTGAAGAATCTAAACCCTCTATTTCCGAAGAACCCATCACTATTAATGCGGGAGATTCGATTGCGTCAAGGAAGTGAAAATAGGAGGACACTTGTCCGCAGCAGATGTTTTAAGGATGACGGCGTTACTCAAGGAATATCAAGATATTTTCGCCTGGTCATATGCTGACATGCCGGGGCTAGATCGTGAAATTGTGGAGCATGCTCTGCCCACCAATCCTTCTTGCACACCAGTAAATCAATCACCCGGAAGGATGAATCCCGAATCGGCGGATAAGATCAAGGAAGAGGTCATGAAGCTCCTTAAAGTTGGATTTATCGAGGCCGTCCCATATGCTGATTGGGTCGCCAACATCGTACCCGATTAAGAAGAAGGATGGGAGAATTAGAATATGCGTGGATTATCGGGACTTGAACAAAGCTAGTCCCAAGGATGATTTTCCCCTACCGCACATTGATGTGCTCGTCGATAGTCTTGCGGGTTTTGAATTGTTCTCCTTTATGGATGGATTCTCGGGATATAATCGAGATCATGCTTGAAGGAAGAAGATAAGATCAAGACCTCATTCACTACACAATGGGGAACTTTTTGTTACAAGGTAATGCCATTTGGATTGAAAAATGCAGGTGCAACATATCAGAGGGCTATGGTGACCCTTTTTCATGACATGATACATAAGGAGATTGAGGTCTATGTGGATGATATGATTGCCAAGTCCGGACACTGGAGAAGACCATGTTAAAGTGCTGAAGAAGTTATTTGATCGATTGAGAAAGTATAAGCTCAAGTTGAATCTGCGAAATGCGTATTTGGCGCAAGATCCGGAAAGCTGCTAGGATTTGTGGTGAGCAATCGTGGTATTGAAATTGACCCTTCCAAGATTAAAGCCATATGGGAAATAGGAACTCCTTCCACTTGTTAAGGAAGTAAGGGGTCTACTTGGGAAGGTTGAATTATATATCCAGATTCATATCCCAAGCGTCGAAACGGCGAAACCCTTCTTCAAGTTGTTAAAGAAAGGTGCAAAAGTCAAATGGGATGCGGAATGTCAACAAGCATTTGAGAAGATCAAGGAATATTTGGTGCAACCTCCGGTGTTGGTACCTCCTATCCCTAACATTCCTTTAACTCTATATCGACGATCAATGATGAATCCTTGGGGGGCTTTACTTGCGCAAACTAACCCCAAGGATCGCAAAGAGCGAGCCATATATTATTTGAGCAAAAAGTTCACAACATCTCAAGTCAAATACCCAGCGATGGAAAGGACTTGCGTAGCATTGGTTTGGGTCCTCCACAGATTGAGGCAATATACACTGCATTATCATATAGAACTGGTCACTGAAAATGACCCTATCAAGTACCTTTTGGAGAAGCCAACATTGTTGGGAAAGATGGCTAAATGGCAAATACTGCTTTCGAGTTTGATATTAAAACCTCTCCCCGTAAGTCCGTCAAGGGAAGAGCAATTGCTGACATGCTAGCCGAGAATCCTCCTAAGGATGTTTTAGAGCGAAACAAAGAAGGTCAAATCCTCGAATATATCGAAGACAAATGGACAATGTACTTTGACGGTGCGGTGAACCTCACTGGATCGAGCATCAGGGCGATTCCGATATCCCCCGAAGATCAACATTATCCAGTTTCAGCCAAGTTGGTATTCCCCGCACCAACAACATTTCTGAATATGAAGCCTGCATACTAGGATTACAATTGGCCATCTCACTAAAGGTAAAGAAGCTACTGGTATATGGAGATTCCATGCTAATCATTTTACAAACTCAAGGGGAGTGGAAGACAAAGGATCCCAAGCTTATTCCTTATCATAAGTACCTCGAGGAGATGATCCAACATTTTGAGGAGATCACTTTTGAATATCTGCCGAGAACTCAGAACCATTTTGCTGATGCTTTGGCCACATTATCAGCCATGTTACAAGTGCAAAATGGTCTTGAGATAGAGCCATTAAGGATTGATATTTTAGAGCAACCTGCATACTGCATGGTCATTGAAGAAGAACCCGACGAAGAACCGTGGTATCATGACATCAAGAATTACTTGCTGAAGGGCGAGTTCCCTTGAACGATCGCCCGGGAGATAAAAAGTACATAAGCAAGATGGCATCTAAATTTTTCCTCGGCGGACGGATCCTATACAAGAGATCCTTTGACTCGGTCCCGCTGAGGTGCGCGAATTCCAAAGAAGCAAATCTCATTATGAAAGAGATTCATGAAGGGGAATGTGGACCGCATATGAATGGCCACCTCCTCGCCAAGAAGATCATGAGACTCGGGTATTCTTGGTTGACTATCGAATCGGATTGCAACCAGCATGTTAGATCCTGTCATCAATGCCGGGTATACGGCGACAGGATAAATGCGCCGCCAACCGAGCTACATCAAATGTCGAGCCATGGCCATTCCGCATGTGGGGAATTGATATGATTGGCCCTATCAACCCAAAGGCCTCAAACGGACATCGCTTTATTTTGGTGGCTATTGACTACTTCACTAAATGGATTGAAGCCAGCTCATATGCCAATGTCACCGCGAATAGTGTGGCTAAGTTTATCAAGCGAGATATCATCTCAAGATATGGAGTGCCAAGAGCCATCATTACGAGACAATGGCTCTAATCCGAATAACAAGGTTGTCGATCAACTATTGGAACAATTTAAGGTACGACACCTTAATTCTTCACCTTACCGCCCACAAATGAACGGAGGCGTGGAAGCGGCAAACAAGAACATCAAGAAGATATTGGCCAAAACTGCTGAGAAATATAGAGATTGGCATGAAAGATTGCCGTATGCTCTCATGGCCTACCGAACTTCCATTCGTACTTCAACCGGGGCAACTCCCTATTCTTTGGTATACGGTATGGAAGCGATCCTACCGGTAGAGGTGGAAATCCCCTCTTTAAGGATCCTGTCTCAAATAGAACTCACGGAGGATGAGTGGGACCGGCGAGACACACGAACAATTGAATTTGATTGATGAAAGGCGATTAAGGGCTATCTGTCATGGTCAAAGCTACCAAAAGAAGGTGGCCAGAGCTTTTAACAAGAAGGTTAAGCCCAGAAATTTTGAAGCGGGGATGCTAGTTATGAAGAAAATGCTTCCAAATGCACAACACCCATGAGGCAAATTTATGCCAAATTATGAAGGCCCCTACGTGATTCGAAAGTCTTATCCGGGGGAGCTCTTATACTTGTAAACATGGACGGAGAAGATTTGACAAGTCCAATAAATGCAGATGCCGTGAAGAGATATTATCCTTGAAATAAAATTGAGCTTCGGAGCGGTTGATGAGCAGATCCGAGTCACATGAAAATTTTGCATTCGCATGACATTTGCATACATGCATTTGCATATATTCGTATTTTTTGCAGGTGAATTGGGAATCATGAAGAACTTTGCATAGCAATTGATCAAAAGGGAAGTTATCTCGTTACTTTGGATCACGGATTTTGAATATCTTGGACTGATTGTTTCCTTTTGTTCTTTACGGGAAACGGGAGTCGACATCCGAAGGAGGTAGAAAGGAGTCGCTCCGGGAATTGAAATTTTGAATATTTTTAATCGATTGATTCCTTTTGTTTTTACGGGAAACGGGAGTCGACATCCGAAGGAGGTAGAAAGGAGTCGCTCCGGGATTTGAAAATTTTGAATATCTTTAACTGATTTGTTTCCTTTTATTTTTACGGGAAACGGGAGTCGACATCCGAAGGAGGTAGAAAGGAGTCGCTCCGGGATTTGAAATTTTTAAATATCTTGAACTGATTGTTTCCTTTTGTTTTTTACGGGGACAGAAGTCAATATTTGAAGAAGACAGTTTTGAGGTTCTCCTCCTTTATAAAGTATTTTCATACACCGTCGTGCTTGAAATTAAGAAAAATTTGGATTTGCAAAGCAACAGAGCTTTTTCAAAGAAACATTCCTTTCAAATTTCAGAAACGTCTTTTGAATACCCTCTCAATGAAGATTTTTGCGAATGATGAATTTTTGGTGAAATACCCCGAGTTTCTATAAAAGGGCATGCTTTGAAAGCTTTTCAAAAGAATGATCCTTCAAATGAGAAGAGGCAAGCATTGTCCTCAAACACGTCCACGATACACTTGAGTGATGAGTGAGAGTGATGGAGCGAAAGAGCTTAATTTTGAGACGTATGGATCATTCGCGGTGATTACATGGATTGAAATGATGAAAGACATTTCCATTTCAAAATTATCCATACACATTTATATCCCTTGATAACCAATCAGAGCCAAAAGGGGGAATTTTATGAATATAACCCCGTCAAGAACCACCCCACACCGGGGCATGTTTGGGGGTTCATTGGATGATTCCTTGGAGAAAAGATCGGGTAAGACTTTATTGTGCTAACCTGCATCAATCTTTTTGTGATAGCTTCAGGGGATTTCTAGCAAAGACTCGGGACACCTCAAAGTGAAGAAAAGTACTGCATTTCTATATCCCCAAACACTTACCCTTTGAAGAGCCAATTTGAACCTTTGAATATTCGCTTCTAAACCCTTATTGGTGATCACCCTCCCCACACCGGGGCAAGCAAAGGAATTACCGGCAATAAGTCAAAATGCATAATTTGGAAAAATTCTTGATACTAGTCTCAAAAGAGCCAATCAATGCAAAAATGATAAAGAATGAAAGGGCTAGAAAAAGCAAAGTGCCTGGTAAAAGCAAGGCCAAAGCCCATGAAAAGAGCATCCAGAAAAGGGGCAATTCCTAAAGAAAAATCATCCGGATAAAAAGATGAAAATCCTCAAAATCATTGAAGAAAGAACGATTATGAATCTATTGCAAAAAGCAAATGCATGCTTTGGAAGAATGTTAAGGTGATCACCAAAGTTCACCCCTCTTTTGAAAATATGGCCATTCTTAAAGAGCCCACCTTAAGCCAAGATACAACCCGTTACCAAGACTTTCTCGATCTAAGAGGTGTTTCGGAGTTGATGCGAGAGATCACACGAGGAAGCTACCGCTTAAAGAGGTAAAGTACAATCTGTCTTATCGTGTCTTGAGGGTTCTTGACTTGTAGACTCGAAGAAGCTATTTCGATCAAAATTCATTTCTAAACCTCAAAATGAATATCCATTGATAAGCCTTTGACCTGGCCCGAATTACGGTCCCTTTTAAAATGCCTTCTCTGATTAGTCGGATTGTAAGCATCTCGAATGATCCCGAAACCTCAAGGTTAGGTTTTACGTGAGCGATTCGAATTTTAAGAAAAGCCTTTCCAAAATGGTGAGAAGCCCTCTTGGATGAAGGAAAACCCTTTTGGAAAAATTTTAAGACAACCTTTTTGTAGAACACTCGGGATGTGTCATTCGAGAATCCATCCTCGGTAAAAATTTGAAATTGTGATTGGATACATTTCTTTCGCAAATACACTTTGAAAACTTGTCTGGAATTCTTAAGTTTCTCCCCGAATTTAAAATTGTCATTCTAATGATATTTGACTCAACTTTCTGCGGGTTCCCCGGTGATCCCAAATTCTCGGAAAAGTTGCATTTTAAAATTTGATTAACTTGGATTCTCTGCGGGTCTTTTGGCATCCCCAGGTCCTCAGATTCTCAACTTTGAAAATTTGAAATAGGGTTTGAGCTCCGTAGGTACACTAGTCAATCTAGGTCCTCAGATGGCACCCTCTCGGACGGTTAGTAATTGGAGAGACGAAAACCGATCTGCTTATTTGAAAATTTGAAATAGGGTTTGAGCTCTGTAGGTACACTAGTCAACCTAGGTCCTCGGATGGCACCCTCTCGGACGGTTAGTAGCTGGAGAGACGAAAATCGATCCGCTTATTTGAAAATTTGAAATAGGGTTTTAACTCTGTAGGTACACTAGTCAACCTAGGTCCTCGGATGGCTCCCTCTCGGACGGTTAGTAGCTGGAGAGACGAAAACCGATCTGCTTTTTAGATGGTGAGTCCCCGCATGGAGGATAGCCAATCTCTTTTAAATAGGTGAAACCCCTTTGTTACAAGGGTGAACCTCCCCCTCAGATGGTGAGTAGTTGGAGAGACGAAAGCCGATCCGCTTTTTAGATGGTGAGTCCCCGCATGGAGGATAGCCAATTTCTTTTAAATAGGTGAAACCCCTTTGTTACAAGGGTGAACCTCCCCCTCAGACGGTGAGTAGCTGGAGAGACGAAAGCCGATCCGCTTTTTAGATGGTGAGTCCCCGCATGGAGGATAGCCAATCTCTTTTAAATAGGTGAAACCCCTTTGTTACAAGGGTGAACCTCCCCTTTCGAGACGGTGAGTAGTTGGAGAGACGAAAGCCGATCCGCCCCCTTTTTTAAAAATGATGAATCCCTAGTGGATAGTCAAACCCATTTTAAATAGGTGAAACCCCTTTGTTACAAGGGTGAACCTTCCCCACAAATCTTCAAACCACCACTCGACATCATACGGACGCCGACCATTGCAAATCTCGTCGCGCCATTCACGGGTAATTCCATGCACTGAATTTTTCAACCTCAGATCAACAAATCTCAAACCATAGACAGGTGAGCTACGGGTAAGTCTCTCTCTCTTCTCATCTCTCTTTCACATGAAATGAGCCTAAATTGGAAATAATTCCCCACGAGTTAGAGCTTAAACCTGCAAAGGTAAAGCAATTTGATGTCAAGACTTATTTTCTTTAGATTTTTCCCCAGCAGAGTCGACAAAAGATCCAGGTGTCACCTTGTCTTTGAAAGCAACCTCTAACCGAGATTACTTTCAAAGAGGGGCATCTGTTGACACCCGAATTTTTAGTCAGTTTTCTTTAGTTTTATTTTCCAAAATTCATTAAAAATTCACAAAAAAATAAAAATTGAAAAATCAACATTGGAAGCCTTGGCCAAGCATAAGGAACCAATTTGGAACAAAAAAATAATTTTTCATATTTTTCACATTTTTTAAATATTTTCGAAAATAGGAAAAATCTTTGAAAAATCATAAAAAATACTTTTCGAAGTCACCAAAATACACAAAAATATCCAATATTTTTATTTTAATTCCCTTTTCATATTGACTTCAAGAAAAATCAAAAATTAAGTTCAATTTTAGGTGTTCCTTTATAACGCTTAAGGTTGAATTTTCATAAAAAAATACAAATTGAGTCATTTTATTTGCAATTTTTGCACATTTTAAGTCTAGACATTCAATTGCAGTCCCTTTGAGCTTCAATTTGATTAATTGCACCCTCAATTGCACGAATTACGCGAATTAGTCAAAAATCCCCAAATTATTTGCAATTTAGTCCCTCAATTTGCCAATTTTTGAAATTACTTTTAATTGAGGGATTAACATGGTAAAATTGGACTGGAACCCTATGTTTTCACACATTCTGAATCAATTGGCATAGGTCTCATGGTCCAAATTGATCAAATTGACATCCAATTGAACTATTCCCCAATTTGGGCAAATTGAAAAATTTGGGGTTTTTGTGCAAATTGACAAGAACTTTTGGGCAAAACCACTTTTTTAGATAATATTCAGACCCCCGAGTTCAATTTTGAAGTTTAATTACAAAAATTCCCAGCCAATTTTGTTTAATTTTGAAAATGGTGAGGAATTTATTGTCCGAACCGGTTCGGACCGGTCTGACCGCCCGGTCGGACCGGTCGAACCGGTCCAAACAATATCGTCTTCTTCCTTAAGGCTTTTGCGCGCATGAACAGTGTTTGGCCGAGATTCAAAGATCAAATTGACAAGCCAATTGATGGTAATCGGAGCAATTAACTTAGGCGTTTTGTTCCCCAGGATGATATGCGTCGATTGGATCAAGCATCAAGGTCAATGGCCGCCGGAGGAGCTCCGGCGAGCCGATCAAAGTCGCGGCGGCTTGAAAAGTCAACGTGAACAAACCAGGGCTCAATTCGTGCGCATTCTTAGTCGACGGAGGGCCAAACGAACGTTGACGGAATCATAACCGATTCCGTCACCGTCCGGTGACCAAAAGCCACGTGATCAACACGTGATTGCATCACCGACTCACACATCCGTGCGCGCCCAAAATTCAAAGTCGAGTATAAATAGCCAAGAACGTTCGCGAAGAAAAGGGGGTTTCATTTGGGCTCGCGCAGTATGAGAATAGAGAGAGAGAGAGAGAGAAAGCTAGAGAGAGAGGGTCTCGCGACGCCATTGCCGGAGTTTCGAGCTCGAGCCGTGCACCGCTCGCCCGGTCATCTCAGGCCACCTCAAGCTGCAAAACTACTTCCCGAAGTTCGCAGAAGGATCAAGGAAACGATCGTCACCAACCGCGCTGCCCGAGACCGCTTGAATCGGTAAGTCGAGCTTTCAACTTTCTCACCGTGCGATCATGGTATCTTGACTTACTGAGCATGATCCTTTCGATTATTGTGGGCGTTTTGCTTCTGTGACGTCACTAATCACGATCGCATCTTTGATTGGCATTGATCTCGCATAAAAACCCGAGTCGAACCTCCGTCACGGCTCGGTGCGGCCGAACACCGCCGACCTTTCCGGCCATCGCGAGTCCGATCGGGACTCGAGGTAAGTTTCCTCAACTCATCTTCGAGCTTCTGTGTGAAGGAATTGAACCGATATGCCTTATGTTACTTGATTGAACTTCGTGGTATTGATTACGTGGAAAGCTCGATTAGTTGTGATCTTGTGGATGAAACCGCTTGATTTTCATATATGTTAATCTAGATGATTAGTCGAGTCGATCGGCGGTAATTTCATGTCGATCCGGCGAGATCTCACCGTTAGATCTCGCCGGATCATTTCTGACCGTCCATTGTCTCGCCGGCGAGAGGTTGAAGACGAGCTGATGTGGCTCGGTCAAACAGTCAAAGTCCAGGTGTCGTGCGCCGTTTGGTCCAGTCATCGCTTACTCGGCCTAGTCGTTGGCGCGAAAGGCTGAGTCGGCCTTGATCCAACGGTCGTCATAATTGGTTGAGTTTAATTCTAGGCCGTCGGATCTGTTTGTTTTGTATTTTTAGATATTAGTCTATTAGGTAGAAAATGAGAAAATTTAGAAACGTTGCCGTTTTACTTGCATAATGCGGCGTCGTTTTTGTCTAGAGAGAGAATCAACGGTCTAGATCGGTTTGAGAGTCAATCGCAGCCGTCCGGGGTATTAAAGCATACGGTGTCGTTTTGTTCGGAGGAGAGTCTACGGCTAGGATTAAGTTGAGGCATGATCGTGGCCGTTCAAGGTAATAATTGAAGCGGCGTCGTTTTGTTCATAAGTGGATGGACGGTTTAGATCGAGTTTTAGGTTTAATCGTGGCCGTCCGCTTAATTCAAGTGACACGGTGTCGTTTTGAGAGTATAGACCGAAGCGACGCCGTTTTGTTCGTAGGTGTTCGGACGGCTGAGATCGATTCGAAAGTTGATCTCAACCGTCCGTTTATTTCTTTTATATATTCGAATATTCGGAATTCATTTTAGAAAATAGAAAATAAATAGAAATAGCAAATGCGGTGCCGTTTTTGTGTTGAGCGGGTATTTTGTGAGCGGTCGGACCGGGTTGACCGGCCGTTGACCGGGTTGACCCGGTCCGGTTTATTAATAAAAAAAATAATAAAAAATAAAAAGAAATTTCCAAAAAAATCCAAAAAAATTGTAAAAATACTTAGAAAATTCATAAAAATTCCCCGATTTTCATAAAAAATTCCTAAAAATTTCTAGATCGATTCGGGACTCATAAAGTCTGGATCGAAAATGTTTGAGACTTCGAGGGTCGATTAATTTCGATCCGGAAAATTTCCAATATTTTTTGAAAAATAAATAAAAATTCCCAAAAATAGAAAAAATTAGAAAAATTCAAGAAAATCACAAAAAATGAGAAATTGCCACATTCAACTGGCCAAATCAAAATTTTGTGATTTTCGGGTCTCGAACCCCAAAAAATGACCATTCTACCCTTACGGGCCATTCGCCCCAAATTTTTACCCAAATCACCCCGACACCCAAATTTGATTTTTGTATGGGCCGATAGGGCCATTTTAGACATATTGAACCTTGATTGATTGATTTGATTGATTGCGATTATTTTGATTGCGCATTAATTTTTCCGATTGTGATTGATTAGGATAGAAAATTCCCATCCGCATGAAAACTTAGAATTGTTAGGGCCTACCTCACCCGATATTACATCCGCATGAATTCGTAGGTTAGAAAAACAATCAACATCGGTAACCGAAAGGGCGTCAAATATGAAATTTGGCGTAACCAAGTCCCCGGACCCAAAATCTCTGGTTTTCGCGGAACCGAACGGTTTCTCCCGATCGCTCGGTAAGGTCTTCCGATCGTACCTTCCAATAAATCGATCGGTGGCGACTCCAAAATTGCATGTACACATCGCACATGCCACCCGACCACACAAGATCAATTTCGATATTTGATAAATTTTACCCGACATCGCGATTCGAGTAATGGGTCTTGGGAGAGACCCGCGATCCTTAAAAAATACCCCGCCGACAACCGGGGATCCCATAAAATATAATATATATATAAAAGGGGGGATCGGCTCGTTAACCCTACTCGCCCCCGCCGGAACCTAAATGATCCGGGACCGACCGATGGAGGGTCGCGACGATCCGCAGCAGATGTTTTAAGAATGACGGCATTGCTCAAGGAATATCAAGATATTTTTGCCTGGTCATATGCTGACATGCCGGGTCTAGTTCGTGAAATTGTGGAGCAAGCTTTGCCCACAAATCCTTCTTGCACACCGATTAATCAATCACCCGGAAGAATGAATCCCGAATCGGCGGATAAGATCAAGGAAGAGGTGATGAAGCTCCTTAAGGTTGGATTTATCGAGGTCGTTCCATATGCTGATTGGGTCGCCAACATCGTACCGATTAAGAAGAAGGACGGGAGAATTAGAATATGCGTGGATTATCGGGACTTGAACAAAGCTAGTCCCAAGGATGATTTTCCTCTACCGCACATTGATGTGCTCATCGACAGATCTGCAGGCTTTGAATTGTTCTCCTTTATGGATGGATTCTCAAGATATAATCAAATCATGTTGAAGGAAGAAGATAAGATCAAGACCTCATTCACTACACAATGGGGAACTTTTTGTTACAAGGTAATGCCCTTTGGATTGAAAAATGCGGGGGCAACATATCAAAGGGCTATGGTGACCCTTTTTCACGCATGATACATAAGGAAATTGAGGTCTATGTGGACGATATGATTGCCAAGTCCAAGCCTGGAGAAGACCATGTTAAAGTGCTAAAGAAATTATTTGATCGATTGAGAAAGTACAAGCTCAAGCTGAATCCTGCGAAATGCGTATTTGGCGCAAGATCCGGAAAAGCTGCTAGGATTTGTGGTGAGCGATCGTGGTATTGAAATTGACCCTTCCAAGATTAAAGCCATATGGGAAATAGGGACTCACGCCACTGTCAAAGAAGTAAGGGGCCTCTTGGGAAGATTGAATTATATATCCAGATTCATATCTCAACTATCAGAAACGGCGAAACCCTTTTTCAAGCTCCCGAAGAAAGGCGCGAAGGTCAAATGGGTTGCGGAATGTCAACAAGTATTTGAGAAGATCAAAGAATATTTGGTACAACCTCCAGTGTTGGTACCTCCTATCCCTAACGTTCCTTTAACTCTATATCGACGAGTTAATGATGAGTCCTTGGGAGCTTTACTTGCCCAAACCAACCCCAAGGATCGTAAAGAGCGGGCCATATATTATTTGAGCAAAAAGTTCACAACATCTCAAGTCAAGTACCCAGCAGTGGAAACGACTTGCGTAGCATTGGTTTGGGTCCTCCACGAGATTGAGGCAAGATACGCTGCACTATCATATAGAGCTGGTCACCTTGAAAATGACCCTATCAAGTACCTTTTGGAGAAACCAACATTGTTGGGAAAGATGGCTAAATGGCAAATACGCTTTCGAGTTTGATATCAAAACCTCTCCCCAAAAGTCTCATCAAGGGAAGAGCAATTGCTGACATCTTTGGTGAGAATCCTCCTAAAGACGTTTCGGAGCAAAACAAGGGAGGTCAAATTCTGAACATATCCGAAGACAATTGAACAATGTACTTTGACGGCGCGATCAACCTCACTGGATCATGCACCGGGGCGGTTCTGATATCCCCTAAAGATCAACATTATCCAGTTTCGGCCAAGTTGGTATTTCCATGCACCAACAACATTTCTGAATATGAAGCCCGCATACTTGGATTACAATTGGTCGTATCATTAAAGGTGAAGAAGTTCTTGGTATATGGAGATTCCATGCTGATTATTTTACAGACTCAAGGAGAGTGGAAAACGAAGGATCCCAAGCTTATTCCTTATCATAAGTACCTCGAAGAGCTGATCCAACATTTTGAGGAGATCACTTTTGAATATACGCAAGAACTCAGAATCATTTTGCCGATGCTCTGGCCACATTGTCGGCCATGTTGCAAGTGCAAGATGGCCTTGAGATAGAGCCGTTAAGGATTGACATCCTTGAGCAACCCGCATATTGCATGGTCGTTGAAGAAGGACCCGATGAAGAACCTTGGTATCATGACATCAAGAATTACCTCTTGAAGGGTGAATTCCCACAAGACGATCAACGAGAAGATAAAAAGTACATAAGTAAGATGGCATCTAAATTTTTCCTCGGCGGACGGATCCTATATAAGAGATCCTTTGACTCGATCCTATTGAGGTGCGTGAACTCGAAAGAAGCAAATCTCATTATGAAAGAGATTCATGAAGGGGAATGCGGACCGCATATGAATGGCCACCTCCTCGCTAAGAAGATCATGAGACTCGGGTATTATTGGATGACTATCGAGTCGGATTGCAACCAGCATGTTAGATCCCGTCATCAATGCCAAGTGTACGGCGACAAGATAAATGCGCCGCCAACCGAGCTACATCAAATGTCAGAACCATGGCCATTCCGCATGTAGGGAATTGATATGATTGGCCCTATCAACCCAAAGGCCTCAAACGGACATCATTTTATTATGGTGGCTATTGACTACTTCACCAAATGGATTGAAGCTAGCTCATATGCCAATGTCACTGCGAATAGTGTGGCCAAATTCATCAAGCGGGATATCATCTCGAGATATGGAGTTCCAAGAGCCATCATCACAGATAATGGATCCAATTTGAACAACAAGGTAGTTGATCACCTATTAGAACAATTTAAGGTACGACACCTTAATTCTTCACCTTACCGCCCACAAATGAATGGAGTCGTGGAAGCGGCAAACAAGAACATTAAGAAGATATTGGCCAAAACAGCTGAGAAATATCGAGACCGGCATGAAAGATTGCCATATGCTCTCATGGCCTACTGAACCTCAATTCGTACTTCAACCGGGGCAACTCCCTATTCTTTGGTATACGGTATGGAAGCGATCCTACCGGTAGAGGTGGAAATCCCCTCTTTAAGGATCCTGTCTAAGGTGGAACTCACGGAAGATGAGTGGGACCGGCAGAGACATGAACAATTAAATTTGATTGACGAAAAACGATTGAAGGCTATCTGCCATGGTCAAAGCTACCGGAAGAAAGTAGCTAGGGCTTTTAACAAGAAGGTCAAGCCTAGAAATTTTGAAACAGGGATGCTAGTTGTGAAGAAAATGTTCCCAAATGTTCAACATCCGGGAGGCAAATTCATGCCAAATTATGAAGGCCCCTACATGATTCGGAAGGTCTTATCCGGGGGAGCTCTTATACTTGTAAACATAGATGGAGAAGAATTGGCAAGTCTAGTGAATTCGGATGCCGTGAAGAGATATTATCCTTGAAATAAAAATTGAGCTTCAGAGCGATTGATGGACAGATCCGAGTCACATAAAATTTTGCATTCGCATGACATTTGCATACATGCATTTGCATACGTTTGTATTTTTTAGGTGGACTGGGAGTCGCGAGGAATCCTACAGAGCAATGGATCAAACAGGGAAGTCACCTTTGGAATTTAAAATTTTGAATATCTTTGACTGATTGTTTCCTTTTGTTTTTACAGGAAACGGGGGTCAACATCCGAAGGAGACAGGAGGAAGTCGCTTTGGGATTTGAAATTTTGAATGTGATCGGAAATTTTGAACATTTTTGAACTAATTGATTCCTTTGTTTTTACAGGAAACGGGAGTCAACGACCGAAGAAGAAGACAGGGGAGGAAGCCGCTTCATTTGAAATTCGAACATTTTAAGCGATTTGTTTCCTTTTTTTTTTACGGGACGCGGGAGTCAACACACGAGACAAGAAGAAATCGCTTGAATTTAAAATTTTGAATATTTTGAACTGATTGATTCCTTTTGTTTTTACGGGAGACGGGGTCCAACGTCCGAAGGAGACAAGAAGAAATCGCTTCGGAATTTAAAATTTTGAGTATTTTGAACTGATTGATTCCTTTTGTTTTTACGGGAAGCGGGAGTCAACACACAGAGACAAGAAGAAATCGCTTCGGAATTTAAAATTTTGAATATTTTGAACCGATTGATTCCTTTTGTTTTTACGGGAGACGGGGGTCGACGTCCAAGGAGACAAGAAGAAATCGCTTCGGAACTTAAAATTTTGAATATCTTGAACTGATTTGTTTCCTTTTGTTTTTACGGGAAACGGGAGTCAATATTTGAAGAAGACAGGTTTAAGGTTCTCCTCCTTTACAAAGTATTTTCATACACCGTCGTGCTTGAAATTGAAAAACTTGGATTTATAGAGCCACGGGGCCCTTTCAAAGAGACATTCATTACAAGTTTCAGAAACATCTTTTGAATATATCTTTTGATGAGAACATTTTGCAAACGATGAATTTTGATGAAAACGCCCTGAGTTTCTATAAAAGGGCATGCTTTGAAAGTTTTTCAAAAGAATGATCCTTCAGATGAAAAGAGGCAGGCATTATCCTCAAACACGTCCCCGATACACTTGAGTGATGAGTGAGAGTGATAGAGCGAAAGAGCTTAATTTTGGGACGTAGGGATCATTCGCGATGATTACATGGATTGAAATGATGAAAGGCATTTCCATTTCAAAATTATCCATAACACATTAATATCCCTTGATAACCATTACGAACCAAAGAGGGAGAATTTTATGAATATAACCCCGTTAAGAACCACCCCACACTGTGGCATATTTGGAGGTTCATTGGATGATTTCCTTGGAGAAAAGATCGGGTAAGACTTTATTGTGCTAACTTGCATCAATCTTTTTGTGATAGCTTCAGGTGATTTACGGTAGAGACTTGGAACACCTCAAAGTGAAAAAAAGCACTTCATTTCTATATCCCAAACACTTACCCTTTGAAAAGCCAATTTGAGCCTTTGAATATTCATTTCTAAACCCTTGTTGGTGATCACCTCCCCACACTGGGGCAAAACAAAGGAATAACCAGCAATGAGTCAAAAAGCATGATCGGAAGAATTTTGATGCTGATCCCCAAAAGAGCCGATCAATGCAAAAAATGATGAGAAATGAAAGGGCTAGAAAAAGCAAAGTGCCTGGTAAAAGCAAGGCCAAAGCCCATGAAAAGAGCACCCTGGAAAGGGATAAATCTTAAAGAAAAATCATCAAGATGAAAAGAGGAAAATCCTCAAAGTCAATTGAACAAAAATGATCATGAATCTACCGCAAAAGCAAATGAAAGCTGGAAAATGTCAAGGTGATCACCAAAGTTCACCCCTCTTTGAAAATAAGGCCGTTCTTAAAGAGCCCACCTTAAGCCAAAATACAATCTGTCACCAAAACTTTTCCGATCTAAGAGGTGTTTCAGGTCGATGCAAGAAATCATACGAGGAAGCTACCGCTTAAAGAGGTAAGTACAATCCTGTCTTATCATGACTTCGGGGTTCTTGACTTGTAGACCCGAAGAAGCTATTGTTGATCAAAATTCATTTCTAAACCTTAAATTGAATATCCTTTGATAAGCTTTTGACCTGGCCTGAATTACGGTCCCTTTTAAAATGCCTTCTTTGATTAGTCAGAATGTATGCATCTCGAATGATCCCGAAACCTCAAGGTTAGGTTTCCTGTGAGCGGATTTGAATATTGAGAAAAGCCTTCCCAAATGGTGAGAAGCCCTCTTGGATGAAGGAAAACTCCTTTGAAAAACTTTTAAAACAACCTTTTTGTAGAACATTCGGGATGTGTCATTCAAAATCCATCCTCGGTAGAAATTTGAGCTTGTGATTGGATACATTTCCTTCGCAAATACACTTTGAAAATTTGTCTAAGAATTCTTAAGCTTCTTCCCAGGACTTAGAATTGTCATTCTAATGATGTTTGATTGAACTTTCTGCGGGTTCCTTGGTGATCCCAAATCTTGAGAAAAGTAACATTGTAAAGATTTGACTAACTTGGATTTTCTGCGGGTCTTCCGGCATTCCCGGGTCCTCGGATCCGCTTTTTAGAAATTTGAAATAGGGTTTGAGCTCTGTAGGTACACTAGTCAACCTAGGTCCTCAGATGGCACCCTCTCGGACGGTGAGTAGCTGCATAGACGAAAGCCGATCCGCTTTTTAGAAAATTTGAAATAGGGTTTGAGCTCTATAGGTACACTAGTCAACCTAGGTCCTCAGATGACACCCTCTCGGACGGTGAGTAGCTGCATAGACGAAAGCCGATCTGCTTTTTAGAAAATTTGAAATAGGGTTTGAGCTCCGTAGGTACACTAGTCAACCTAGGTCCTCAGATGGCACCCTCTCGGACGGTGAGTAGCTGCATAGACGAAAGCCGATATGCTTTTTAGAAAATTTGAAATAGGGTTTGAGCTGCGTAGGTACACTAGTCAACCTAGGTCCTCAGATGGCACCCTCTCGGACGGTGAGTAGCTGCATAGACGAAAGCCGATCCGCTTTTTAGAAAATTTGAAATAGGGTTTCAGCTTCGTAGGTACACTAGTCAACCTAGGTCCTCGAGATGGCACCCTCTCGGACGGTGAGTAGGCTGCATAGACGAAAGCCGATATGCTTTTTAGAAAATTTGAAATAGGGTTTGAGCTCTGTAGGTACACTAATCAACCTAGGTCCTCAGATGGCACCCTCTCGGACGGTGAGTAGCTGCATAGACGAAAGCCGATCTGCTCTTTAGAAAATTTGAAATAGGGTTTGAGCTCTATAAGTACACTAGTCAACCTAGGTCCTCAGATGGCACCCTTCCGGACGGTGAGTAGCTGCATAGACGAAAGCCGATCTGCGTTTTAGATGGTGAGTCCCCTCATGGAGGATAGCCAATCTCTTTTAAATAGGTGAAACCCCTTTGTTACAAGGGTGAACCTCCCTTTCCAGACGGTGAGTAGCTGCATAGACGAAAGCCGATCTGCAATTTAGATGGTGAGTCCCCGCATGGAGGATAGCCAATCTCTTTTAAATAGGTGAAACCCCTTTGTTACAAGGGTGAACCTCCCCTTCCGGACGGTGAGTAGGCTGCATAGACGAAAGCCGATCTGCATTTTAGATGGTGAGTCCCCGCATGGAGGATAGCCAATCTCTTTTAAATAGGTGAAACCCCTTTGTTACAAGGGTGAACCTCCCCTTCCAGACGGTGAGTAGCTGCATAGACGAAAGCCGATCTGCATTTTAGATGGTGAGTCCCCGCATGGAGGATAGCCAATCTCTTTTAAATAGGTGAAACCCCTTTGTTACAAGGGTGAACCTCCCTTTCAGACGGTGAGTAGCTTCCTAGATGAAAGCCGATCTGCCCCTTTTTTTAAAATGATGAATCCCCAGTGGATAGTCAAACCATTTTAAATAGGTGAAACCCCTTTGTTACAAGGGTGAACCTCCCCTTTTAGGTCTTCAAACCACGACTCGACACCGGACGGACGTTGACCATTGCAAAATCGCGCCAAACCGTCCACAGGTAATTCCGTACACTCAACTTTTCAACCTCGGATCGACAAATCTCAAACCATAGACAGGTAAGCTACGGGTAAGTCTCTCTCTTCTTATCTCTCTTTCATATAAATGAGCATGAACTGAAACAATTCCCCACGGAGTTAGAACTTTAATGGCAGAGGTAAGGCAATTGAATGTCAAGACTTATTTTCTTTAGATTTTTCCCCAGCAGAGTCGATTAAGGATTCAGGTGTCACCTTGTCTTTGAAAGTAACCTCTAACCGAGATTACTTTCAAAGAGGGGCAACTGTTGACACCCGAATTTTTAGTCAGTTTTCCTTTAGTTTTATTTTCCAAAATTCACTAAAAATTCACAAAAGTCAAAAAAATTAAAAAATCAACATTGGAAGCCTTGGCCAAGCCTAAGGAACCAATTTGGAACAAAAACTAATTTTTCATATTTTTCGCATTTTTTTTAATATTTTCGAAAAATAGGAAAATACTTGAAAATTCATGAAAAATACTTTTCGAGGTCACAAAAATACAAAAAAATGCCCAATATTTTTCTTTTAATTCCATTTTAATATTGACTTCAATAAAAATTGAAAATTAAGTTCAATTTTAGGTGTTTCTTCACAATGCCTAGAGTTGAATTTGCATAAAAAATACAAATTGAGTCATTTTATTTGCAATTTTTGCACATTTGGAGTCTAGACATTCAATTGCAGTCCCTTTGAACTTCAATTTGACCAATTGCACCTTCAATTGCGCGGATTGCACGAATTGCACAAAATTTCCAAAGAATCTTGCAATTTAGTCCCTCAACTTGCCAATTTTTGAAATTACTTTTAATTGAGGGACTATCATGGTAAAATTGGACCGTACCCCTAGGTTTTCATACATTCTAAATCAATTGGAATGGGTCTCATGGTCCAATTTGATCGAATTGACATCCAATTGAACTTTTCCCCAAATTGGGAATTTAGAAAAATTTGGGGTTTTTGTTGAAATTGGTATGAACTTTTGGGTAAAAACACATTTTTATATAGAATTCAGGCCCCTAAGTCCAATTTTGAGGTTTAATTGCAAAAATTCCCAGTCAATTTGGGTTAATTTTGAAATTTTGCAAAAGTCCACTGTCTGAACCGGTTCGGACCGGTCTCACGCCCGGTCGGACCGGTCGAACCGGTCCAAACAATGTCGTATTCCCCGCGAGAACAAGTCATTTTGCAGATTTGATAGATGAACTTCAACGATCAAATTGAAGTCCAATTCGACACCAATTAAACCGATTGATGTGGGGTTTTTAATCTGCAGGTCAAGCTCAGTCGATCTTCGCCTCCGGCACGGCCAATGGCCGTCGGAACGCGGCGGAATTGAAGGTCAAAGCCCCGGGGTCGCGAAAGTCAACATATTGCCAAATCATGTAAATATGTGCTCATTTTAGCTCGACGGCGTGGCTAACGGATTGGGACGGAATGCTAACGATTCCGTCACCGTCCGACGAGCCAAAAATCACATGTTGGCACGTGAGGAAGTCGGCGAGCTCACATCCGACGCGCCTTTTTTTCAAAAAATGGAGTATAAAAGGCCAAGAAGATTCCAGACTAAAGGAGAGGCTTATTTGCTCGCTCAACACACCAGAATAGAGAGAGAAAGAGAGAGAGGCTCCCGCTCGGAGTTCAAGCGCGATTTGCGGACCGAACATGTGCTACTTCGGTCCGGCCAATCCAGGCCAAATCGGCGCGGCGGATCATCACCGGAACTTCCTCCAAGCTCGGGCGAGTCGATCGCACCAGCTCGATCTGCTTGAAACGTCCAAATCGGGTGAGTCGAGTTCTTAATCCTCTCACTGTGCGACTATGGCATCTTGACTTCCCGAGCATGATTCTTTCAATTATTGTGGGCGTTTTCATGCTTGAGCATCACTAATCACAATCGCATTTGTTCCTTGCATTGATCTCGCCCGAAAACCCGAGTCGAACCTCAAAATCATCACGGTCTGGTCGGACTTCGGCCGGACAAATCTAGCGACTCCGGGCTCGATCGGAGCCCGAGGTAAGTATTTCTATCTTGATTTGTACATGCTTGAAGCTTGGATTTGATTGTTATGATCTGGTTTGTATGTTTGAACTTGGCAATGCTATGGCTGTGCGAGTTCGATTTGTGGTGATTACGTGCATGAAATCATGTGATTCCGAGATATGTTAATCTAGAGGTCGAAAGGAGTCGATCGCCGTTGGTTTGAGACTTTTCCGGCGAGATCTCACCGTTGGATCTCGCCGGAGAGCTCTCAGCCGTACGTTCGTTGTCGTCGCAAGGTAGGAGATGAAGGTGACGTGGCCGGTCAGCGTGGTCAAAGTCCGACGTGTTAAGCTCTCATAGGTCCAGCTCACGCCGAGTCGGCTTGGCCGTTGGCGCGGTTGAGCCGACTCGGCCTTGATCCAACGGCCGAGATAATTAGGGAAATTTGATTCTCGGCCGTTGGATCGTCTTTTTATATTTTCTGAAATTTCGTTTATTAGGTAGAAAAATAGAAAATGCAGAAACGGTGTCGTTTGTTGTAGATGTTGCGACGTCGTTTTAGGTAGATCAGAAACGAACGGTTAGGATCGGACCTAGGATTAATCACGGCCGTTCGGTGTCTTAATCAATGCGTCGTCGTTTCGTGTAAGATGGTCGAAGCGTCGTCGTTTAGTAGTATAAGCGAATCAACGGCTCAGATCGAGCCATAGATTTAATCCTGGCCGCCCATTCGATGTTGAGAAGCGGCGTCGTTTTTAATGAGATAGAGCCAACGGTCCGGATGGATTTACGAATAGATCTTGGTCGTCCGTTTCTTTTTAGTATATTCGGATATTAGGATTTAATATTGGAAAATACAAAAATAAATAGGATAAATACATATACGGTGTCGTTTGTACGTATAACAGTGCAGTGGGCGGTCGGATCGGGTTGACCGGTCGTTGACCGGGTTGACCCGGTCCGGTTTATTAATAAAAAATAATAAAAAATAAAAGAAATTTCCACAAAAATCCAAAAAATTACAAAAATACTTAAAAAATTCATAAAAATTCCCGGATTTTCACAAAAAAATTTCTAAAAATTCCTAGATCGATTCGGGACTCATAAAGTCTGGATCGAGAATTTTGAGACTTCAAGGGTCGATCCGTGTCGATCCGAAAAATTTCTAATATTTTTTTTAAAAAATAAATAAATAAATTCAAAAAAATAGAAAAATTCCATAAAATCACAAAAAATGGGAAATGGCCACATTCAACTGGCCCGATCCCGATTTTGTGATTTTTGGGTCTCGAATCCTAAAAAATGACCATTCTACCCTTTTGGGCGTTCCGCCCCAAATTTTCACCAAATCACCCCGAAACCCGAATTTAATTTTTGTGTGGGCCGATAGGACCATTTTAGACATATCAAACCTTGATTGATTGATTTGTTTGCTTGTAATGATTTTGATTGCGCATTAAATTCTTTGATTGTGATTGATTAGGATAGAAAATTCCCATCCGCACGAATACTTAGAATTGTTATGACCTACCTCACCCGATATCGCATTTGCATGAATTCCTAGGTTAGAAAAACACTCAACATCGGTAATCGAAAGGGCGTCAATTTGAAATTTGGCGTAACCAAGTCCCCGGACCCAAAAATCTCTGGTTTTCGCGGAACCGAACGGTTTCTCCCGACCGCTCGGTAAGGTTTTCCGATCGTACCTTCCAATAAATCGATCGGTGGCGACTCCAAATTGCATGTACACCTCGCACATGCCACCCGACCACACAAGGTCAATTTCGATATTTGATAAATTTTACCCGACATCGCGATTCGAGTAATGGGTCTTGGGAGAGACCCGCGATCCGACACATAAAAAATATATATAAAAAATGGATCGGCTCGTTAACCCTACTCGCCCGCCGGGATTTTACTGGAACCGACGGAGTGGGTCGCGACAATCAGAAGCGCCCAAGCACCTGATCCGGTGAGGTTCACTGTGCCATCAAAATACATCGTCCATCCGTCTTCAGATATGTTCAAGATTTGACCTCCCTTGTTTTGTTCCCAAACGTCCTTAGGAGGATTCTCCGCTAGCATGTCAGCAATTGCTCTTCCCTTGACAGACTTTTGGGGAGAGGTTTTGATATCAAACTCTGAAAGCAATATTTGCCATTTAGCCATCTTCCCTAGCAATGTTGGCTTCTCCAAAAGGTATTTGATGGGGTCATTTTCGGTGACCAGCTCTATATGGTAATGCGGCGTATACTGCCTCAATCTGTGAAGGACCCAAACCAATGCTACGCAAGTTCTTTCCACTGCTGGGTACTTGGCTTCAGACGTTGTGAACTTTTTGCTCAAATAATATATGGCCCGCTCTTTACAATCCTTGGGGCTAGTTTGGGCAAGTAAAGCTCCCAAGGATTCGTCGTTAACTGTCGGATATAGAGTTAAAGAAACGTTAGGGATAGGAGGTACCAACACTGGAGGTTGTACTAGATATTCCTTGATCTTCTCAAATGCTTGTTGGCATTCCGCGTCCCATTTCACCTTCGCGCCTTTCTTTAGTAGTTTGAAGAAGGGTTTCGCCGTTTCTGATAGTTGAGATATGAATTTGGATATATAATTCAATCTTCCAAGTAGGCCCCTTACTTCTTTGACAGTGGAAGGAGTCCCTATTTCCCATATAGCTTTGATCTTGGAAGGGTCAATCTCAATACCACGATCGCTTACCACAAATCCTAGCAGCTTTCCGGATCTTGCGCCAAATACGCATTTCGCGGGATTCAACTTGAGCTTATACTTTCTCAATCGATCAAATAACTTCTTCAGCACTTTAACATGGTCTTCTCCAGGCTTGGACTTGGCAATCATATCGTCCACATAGACCTCAATCTCCTTATGTATCATGTCATGAAAAAGGGTCACCATAGCCCTCTGATATGTTGTTCCTGCATTTTTCAATCCGAAGGGCATTACCTTGTAACGGAAAGTTCCCCATTGTGTAGTGAATGAGGTCTTGATCTTATCTTCTTCCTTTAGCATGATCTGATTATATCCTAAGAATCCATCCATAAAGGAGAATAATTCGAAGCCCGCGGTACTATCGACGAGCACATCAATGTGCGGTAAGGGAAAATCGTCTTTGGGACTAGCTTTGTTCAAGTCCCGATAATCCACGCATATTCTAATTCTCCCGTCTTTCTTCTTAACTGGTACGATGTTGGCGACCCAATCAGCATATGGGACAGCCTCGATAAATCCAACTTTAAGGAGCTTCATCACCTCTTCCTTGATCTTATCTCGCGATTCGGGATTCATTCTTCCGGGTGATTGATTTACTTGGTGTGCAAGAAGGATTAGTGGGCGAGCATGCTCCACAATTTCACGATCTAAACCTGGCATGTCGAGCATATGACCAGGCGAAAATATCTTGATATTCCTTGAGCAATGCCGTCATTCTTAAAACATCTGCTGCGGACGGGTGTCCTCCTATTTTCACTTCCTTAACGCGATCAGAATCTCCCAGATTAATAGTGATGGGTTCTTCAGAAATAGGGGGTTCAGATTCTTCAAAACAATCCCATTCTTTCCCGATATCGCTCACATCAACCTCGTCTATATCAACTTCGCACGCATAATCATCGAGCTGATCCGAGTCACATATTAACCTGTTATGTATGGGTGGGATGACATGCCCGAAATGCACCATGAAAGGTTAGTATTCAAAGATGATAAAATTGAAGGATGCATGATTTTTATCATGAAAACATTTTTCAAATTCCAATTTTTAGACAAAGAAAGGAGAACTAGTCCACGATCTTCCGGACATCCCGGTTCTCAAAAGTTATTTAAAACCCAAGATCATATGGCGGATCGGGCCTCAAGTCTCATGGTAGAATCAATTGTCATCATCGGACCAATCCGTTGCTCCACATGTCCGTAATCAAATTTGTGATGATTTTCATTAATAAATGCAACTAAGAGTAATACAGTGCCGCACTTCTTGGATCGCAGCATACGACCCAAAGGGTGCTAAAACAATGAAAAGCTTCAAAAACAAATGCAGTAATCAAAATGCATTAAAAGATAAAGTTCGAAAGAGCCTTTTACTCGGGGGTGGGGAAATCATCGTCCGGCCATTCAATTATCACGTTCACCCGATTATCCGGGAACGGGTTGAATAAGTCCGGCCCGCATCCTCGAGAGATGTCCTCATCTTCTAGCCATTTGCCTCCTTTAGAAAATACCTCAGATAAGGAGTTCAGAAACATCTTCCCTCTAGCTTTCCATGCATTGGTGCCTACAAAACGGCCACCTTGGCGTCCATGGCCTCCTTGGTCTCCATAACACTTGTTTCGACCTCGGCTTCGACTCGTGTTATTCTTCACTATTCCATTATAACCCAGACCAACCTTATAATCATTTGAGCTCAAATTCAAAGGGTTACGGATTCCCCGACCGTGTTTCCCTAATCCAGTACCTGGAATAAATCCATTCGAGAGTAGCACTTTTCCCGCCATAGTCGCGGGTTTCAAAAGCTACGGCGCAGCTATTTTTGCATCTGGCGATACATGCATGACGGATACAATGTCGAAGGTATGATAACTCGGCTCCTCCTCCTTTGAAGGCTCGACATATGGAACCATCCCTTTTATAGTGGCTCGATGTCCCGTCTCGCCATGGACGGTGATCAACCGACCCTTAACCATAAATTTTAACTTTTGATGCGGGGAGGAAGGTACCGCTCCGGACACATGGATCCATGGTCTTCCCGGGAGCAAGGTGAAGGCGCTTGGGATATCCAGTACTTGGAACGGTATAGAGAATGTTACCGATCCAATGACAATGTCCAATTCGATCTCTCCCACCACATTCTTGGAGACTTCATTGAATGATCGGATAGTAGCTTTAGACGTCTTGACGAGATCTTCATTGATCCCTAAGCTTCTCGGGGTGCTCAGAGGACATAAGTTGAAAGCAGAACCGTTATCAATCGGGACGTGAGGAACCTCCTTCCCGTGGCACCTCACAAGAATATAGAGGGCTTTGTTGTGGACACGCCCCTCTCTTGGGAAATCCTCATCCGAGAAGGATATCTGGTCTTTCAAAAGGATAGCACCTATGAAGTCCCCAAGTTGAACTTCGTTAATTGTTTCCGGAACATGCATCTCATCCAGCACTTTCAAGAGGGCACTCTTGTGCTTTTCAGAATTCTTGAAGAGATCTAATAAGGAAATCTGTGCCGGCATTTTCCGCGGTTGGTCAACGACTTCATATTCACTGGTCCTTACGACCGATTGCAACTTCTCAACTTCTTCCGCAGTCGGGTTTTTCTTTTCAGAATCCGCCTCTCTTGGTGGATAACATCTTCCCGATCTCATTATGGCGTCAATCTCGCCCGTTCCATAATCCCAGTGGACTGCCCTTGAATTATACTCCTCCACGGGCGGTAACTTAATCTTCACCGGTATGATCTTTTACTCGGTGATGACGGTTTTTTCGAACTATAAGCTTCCAACTCCCAGCTATCAACTTTGTTCAAATCGATCACGAAACGAATACGGGTATCTACCATCCCGATCATTTCGTCTTCATGAACATCTTCGGGGTTATGTTACGGACCTGGCCTTACCAATGTGGCATTTTCTTCATCCGAGATCCCTTTGCCTTTCCTTTCCGACTCTCGGGATAATCCCCTCAATTCTCATACCAATCTCCACCAGATGTTGGAATGAGGAGTACGTATACGCATACATGCGGTCAAAGTATTCAGCCGGAAGTGACTTTAGCACAAACTCCAGCATCTCCCTTTCTGATAGTGGCGGTTGCACCATCTCGGCGTGCTTCTTCCACCTCCTAGCGAAGAGTTCAAAACTCTCGTATTCACCTTTCCGGATGTTCAACAGATTAGCTTTAGTGAAATAACCTCTGATTCCAGCTTCAAAGTGTCGTATGAAGTGTTCTGATAAATCTTCCCGACTCGGGACCCGGTCTAGGTCAATCAATCGAAACCATGCTAGCGCGGGGCCCGTTAAACTTTGTCCGAAGTTCCGGATCGGTGTTTCGTCATCTTCATGGTGGCCAACCATTTGGCGAAGATAGTATGAGATATGCGCCAGAGGACATCCAGCACCATTATACTTCGTGCGGAGGGTCACTCTCGGGTTCGCGCCTTGAGGCGGAACATTTCTTGCTTGAGTGAGTGGCGTAATCAGCTCCTTCAACTCATCCATTTTCCTCGACACATTGTCTCATTGCTCTTCCAGTAGAGCGATCTTTCGATTTTGTGTGTCTATAGCCCGCCGTATCTCCAGAATCTGCATGTTTTCTTCTACCGCCATGGTATTCCTTTTGGTCATCAATTGCGATAAATCTGCTACCATGTTTGTCAAATGACGCATATGGGTCTCCAAATTAGAAAGTCGCACGTTGGACTCCTTGTTCACCTGTTCATTCCGAGGAGCCGCTTGGTCTTTAACTTTATCGACCGTTCCCACAAATTCATCACTTGCGGGGTCATCCATTCCACCCTACCCATCAAGAACTATATTTCCAGAGTCAACGAAAAAGCTTGGGGGTGCCGAATACAACACTTTAAAGTTGTATCCACCACTATCTTCCCCCAAGTTGTCAACTATTTCGCCCCTCTCTAGGGCCCTATGCAAAAACATTCTATCGCCTCGGCGGGCCTTATCCAGACGGACTTCATATTCGTCTGTCTCTTCAATTTCTTGGCCGTCTTTAATGCTCATCAAGTATCCCGAGGGTATTTTCAAAACAGTTCCCCTCGTAGGTTTCATCGCAAATTCTTTAGATAGCATGTTCACCGCCACGTAGGTCCCCTTGAACGCGACATCTTCCACTTTTCCTATGACGCCCAGGTTAATCAGCTTTTCCAAGCAAGCTTCTTTTTGCTCCCGGGAAATACTTTCTCCTTCCGGGTATTGCGAGGCCAATGTCAAGACATCCCGCATTTTACTTATGTCCACTATGAACTCCCGAACTTCTTCCTCTTCGCCTCCAAAAATCGCGTTCACCTCGCGATGTTCGAGTAACGGATTCTGCTGCACATTTGGTTCAGCCTTATCAAACTCTAGAACTTTTCCATCAATTAATGCTTGCACCTTGAACTTGAGAGCGAGACAGTTGTCCACATTATGCCCTCTTTCTCCCATATGGTATATGCACGTCCGGGTCTCATCATACCCAGGAAATCTTGGCGGGTGAGTTCTAGGTGGCTCTTTTGCAACTAAGCGATTCTCCAACAGCATGGGTAACAATTTGGATAAGGGTCGGGGTAGTGGGGTAAAAATAATTTGGTTCTTTTTTTTGAATTCCAGTGGTTTGGAAGCTGTCCGGGAGGACGTTCCTTGGGTAGGGATTGAAGGCGAGAAATTTCCGGGCTTTGGCGGGTTAGGGACAAAAGCTACTTCTCCGGTTTGCTCCCTATTATCCCTTCTCAAAGCTACTCATGGCGTTACGCCACCTTGATCGGGTGCGCAAATGTCCGACACCCAGAGGTGTTCAGCTTGTCGAAAAATTCAAAGGGAAGGGCCTTGAGAAACAGGTCTATTAGTTCTTCTTCCGGGACGGGCGGCTTTACCCGCACAAACGGTGCTCTCCATCTTTGGGCGTAGGCGCGAACGGCCTCGCTCTT
This sequence comes from Rhodamnia argentea, assembly GCF_020921035.1. Lineage (NCBI taxonomy): Eukaryota > Viridiplantae > Streptophyta > Magnoliopsida > Myrtales > Myrtaceae > Rhodamnia > Rhodamnia argentea. Next base: position 32,576,125 of record NC_063153.1, on the reverse strand, counting down.
TCCTTTCACTGTTCTCAGAAGGTCCTCTCTAGTGAGGGCGGTCAAAGTGTTAAACTTGTATTGCCGAAGGAACTCGTGCGCGCGGTTGTCCCAATCGGCGAGCCTCTCCGGCTCTAATTCAATGAACCACGCCGGGGCTGCCCCCGATAGGCTCTCCCGGAAGGTGTTAACCAGTAACGGAACATTGTCCGAGAATTGCGACATTCGGAGCAAATAATACTTCAAGTGCGCTTTGGGACACCCGGTCCCATTATATCTCCTCACAAAGTCCGGTTCCTTGTAGTCGGCGGGAACCTCTATCTTCTCAAACGGTGCAACCTTGTCGAACCTCGAGAGTTCATAACCCCGACTCGCCAAACACTCTTCAATCTTAGCCAGCCTTTTGATCTCCTCTTCCATTTTGAGGACCTGTCTATCTTTCTTTTCCAAATCTATCACAACAGGAGGATCCTTAGGCGGTTTCTCCGGATTCAAAGTGGGATTAGCGGCGGGCGCCGGATTAGCGTTCGCTCCATCGGATGACCCCGCGAGGGCTCGGGGATTAGGATCAACGGGGTATCTCCCCTGGCTTGCAATCATCATTGCCTTTATCTCTGCCACCATTGTGGCAATCACATTCATTTGGTTTTCCGGATTACCCACACGAGGTGCTAGCTCTTCTTGTTCCATCCTTAATTTGCGCGTTTTGCTACGAGTCCTCGTATTTGTCACTCATCTGTTTTCAAAATATCAAATTAGTATGGGAAATATTAAAGGATTGGAGACATTGATCCTTGGTAATTGACTTTTCTATATGTATGCATGAAATACTCATAAAAGAAATAATATGTATTTATTACAACAGATTGTTCAAAGGCATCTAAAAGATAACAAATATGTAAAATCTAAATGGGGGAATGGATCTATCCAAGTCGGGGACGCTTCCACTCTTCTTGCTCTTCTGACCCATCGGAATCCCACGGGTATGGGTCTTCTCCTTCTTCCGACATCCATTGCTCCGGATCCTCGGGAATGTACGGTTCTACTCCCGGTGCGTAGGGTACTATGTACTTCGGCTCATATGACTCCACCTCTTCAATCCGAAGAGATACTCACTCGGGTACATATAGCTCGACCGTTGATTGGCGATACTCCTTAAATTTCCGGATATACTCCTTGGAGGCTCTGTGAACGTTCATCTCATCATCCAAATAGTCCGGTCATTCAACTTGTTGCGGTGGGGAATTCTTCAAAGCGTGAAGAATAAGCTCGATCCGAACCCGATATAACTTCTTTGCTTCTTTTGTAAGCTTTCCTCGTGTCATGTCGAACGAGAAAATCCCAGGACAAACATCCGGTGGTATCTCTTGTAAAACTCCAAATTGCCTTACCACTCGAATGGGGTAATATGCCACGGCGCCAGTACATCCCAATAGGGGAATATGGCTATCTTCAACACCCATAATGCGAGCTTCTACAATCTTGGGCCAAGTCGGGCGCCACCTAATGTGCTCGGGTCTCAAATTGTCCAATAGCTCAACCCACTTCTTAAACGAGTATTTGGGTATAAGGGATTGACACTTGAGGAAGGATCTAAGAGGGTGGACATGCTCATTGATCTCATAGCACCCCACTTGGAGTTGAAAAGTCTTTATATGAGAGGTGAACCACATGTGAAGTAGCCCACTAGACGCTTGAAAAACAGCCTTTCTTGAAGTTTTGGAACGATTTAAGGAAAGAAAGGTCTCAGCTAAGATCATGTACGAATAATCCCAGCGACAACATGCTTGTCCGGCTATATGGGTTATGGAAGGGTCAAAGGTAGTTCTAGAAGTTGGGAATAGGACAAATGCAAAGAAAGCCAAGATGAACACCTTTCCCGATTTATGACCGGTTTCGGTGGGTAGAGAGGAATAATTGTCGAAAAGGAATGAGAAGGTGAATTTGTTGGAATTGGACTTGTAAACTTTTTCAATCTCGGAAGTTTTAAGACGGAGAAAACTCGATAACGAACGAGTGGAGTCCATGTCCAAAGGGGGTTGAGCTATACGTTCTTCAAATTTGGCCCCGATAATAGCGGTATACTCCTCAAGCGTAGGAGTCAACTCTAATCCTCGGAAGTTAAATGTCATTGTACGCGCGTCCCACGTCTTGGCTAGTGCTTGAATGAGCGCCGGTTGGTATTCCACTTTGATCAAATCAACAAGTCGTCGCAGGCGCCCTTCGATGTAGGCCTTGTTGACGATGTCGAGGCGATCCCACCATATAGCGAGTTCCTTGCGCGGTATTAGGATGACTTTGATGTCTCCATTCCCCATGATCTAAAAATGCAAAAATGATGATCCTAAAGTCAATTACCACAGTTTAATATGCATATGCATGAAATGTGATGCAAATGTGCTAACGTGATTCCATGTCATCTTTTGGTAACATGAGGGTCAACTACTCCCACCTGACCCAAATAAGCCAAATAGGGTAGTCTTGGACCTAATCTCACCCAAAGATGGCATGTAATCTGATTAGGATCGTTTAAGCGTAATCGGGGTAGAAAGTCGCTCACAATTTGACAACTCATGGAATTTACAAGTCTAACACAATAAAGTCGAAAGAAATAGAACATGATAGCATCTAAAGATGTTCGGACAATAAATGTCGATGAAAGTACATAATCGACTCAAAATATAATGAAACCTAGAAAATGCCCCAAAGTCATACTAAACTAAATAGTTGGAACGGTGTCCTCATCCGATAAAATCTCCACTATCTCGGGAAGCTTGATATCTTCTTCATCATCGGAGGATATGGTGATGACTTCCTTCTTCTTAATCGGGGAGTGCTTTGGGGCCGTCTTGGTCGCACGAGACTTCCTTGCCAATTTCATATACAGCTCCCAGATTCTCTTCTTTTCACGCTTGATTTCCAAATGGCGTCCACAATGGGTATAATCGCAACTTTCGCTACGAATGCGGTTCCGTCCATTGAGCTCCCGTCCATGGACAAATCCAAAAATCCGAAATGTAGCGGGTACTCGATCCTCGCGTCGGACGGTCCTCCGCTCCCATGTGAATACGTCGGGTACATCAACACGACCTCGGGGCGCCATCTATCTAAAAAGGAAAATTTGACCTTCAACGCCGATCACTTAAACGATCTTACAAATTGTGATGATATGTCGTGAAAATGCATGATATGCAAAATTTAAATTTACAAGTTCAAAATAAAAAGGGTAGAAAGCCTTACCAACCGATGTTACTTTTTTTTGGTTTTTGGTTTTAGGTATACCAACCATCCATTTCACATGCGCATGAGACAAGTGAGGTTCAACTCTAAAGAAATCAAAAAGGCTCGGGTATGGACCTAAAAGGGCTCCCGCTATACAAATCGATGGGCCGCCCACAAGCGCAATCAAACAACAAGTGGGTAGGACCGTCAATCTTGCATAGCGAGCGGGATCAAATATGGTCAACCCAAGTGCAATCAAACACAAGAGCTTCGCATACCGATCCCTATCTATGGCGACCTAAAAGGTGATTTCGCGGCTCGGGTTTAGGCGCTTGTGTGTGCAAAGTCGTGATCCTCGAAATATACAAGATATGCACCACAATTTATATTCAAAACACCGCTTCAAATTTTGCATAAATAAACAAACAATCCAAAACTCCATATCTGCATCAAAAATGGTTAGCACAGACGCCACCCCTTATAACTCCCATCCGCATCAACATTTAACACTTTTTGTTAGTGGACGTACCTCATCTTCAAGAGCATCTGCAGAAAAGCGAGGTTAGAAAACAATCAACATTTTTATCGCCTTACGTCCTCTAAATTATTCCCCGGTGGAGTCGCCGATCTGTCGCGACCCTCCGGAAATTCTCCTTCCGGGGCGAGTAGGGTTAACGAGCCGATCCCCTTTTATATACATATATATGTGGGATCGCGGGTCTCTCCCAAGACCCATTACTCGAATCGCGATGTCGGAGAAAATTTATCAAATATCGAAATTGACCTTGTGTAGTCGAGTGGCATGTGCGAGGTGTACATGCAATTTGGAGTCACCACCGATCGATTTATTGGAAGGTACGATCGGAAAACCTTACCGAGCGGTCGGGAGAAACCGTTCGGTTCCGCGAAACCCGGAGATTTTGGGTCCGGGGACTTGGTTACGCCAAATTTCAAATTGACGCCCTTTCGGTTACCGATGTCGAGTGTTTTTCTAACCTAAGAATTCATGCAGATGCAATATCGGGTGAGGTAGGCCCTAACGGTTCTAAGTTTTCATGCAAATGGGAATTTTCTATCCTAATCAATCACAATCAAAACATTAATGCGCAATCAAAATTATTACAAGCAATCAAATCAATCAATCAAGGTTTGACATGTCTAAAATGGCCCTATCGGCCCACACAAAAATCAATTTTGGGTTTTAGGGTGATTTGGTGAAAATTTGGGGCGGAAGGCCCGGAAGGGTAGAATGGTCATTTTTTTGGGAGTCGGGACCCGAAAATCACAAAATTTCGATTTGGCCAGTTGAATGTGGCCATTTCCCATTTTTTTGTGATTTTCTTGAATTTTTCTAATTTTTCTATTTTTTTGGAATTTTTATTTATTTTTCAAAAATATTGGAAATTTTCCGGATCGACATAAATCGACCCTCGAAGTCTCAAAATTTTCGATCCAGACTTTATGAGTCCCGAATCAATCTAGAAATTTTTAGAAAATTTTTTATGAAATTCCGGGAATTTTTATGAATTTTCTAGGTATTTTTGCATTTTTTTGGATTTTTTGGAAATTTCTTTTTATTTTTTATTATTTTTTATTAATAAACCGGACCGGGTCAACCCGGTCAACGACCGATCAACCCGATCCGACCGCCCATAGACACGATCAATACCCTATACGGTACCGTATACGTATTATCCTATTTATTTTTGATTTTTCTAAACTAATTTCTAATATCTGAAAATACTAAAAATAAACGGACGGCCAGGATCAAACCTAAGATTGATCTCAGCCGTCGAACCCATACTAAATGAAACGACGACGTATCTGACCATTTAACGGACGGTCACGATTAAAATTGGAACCAATCTGGACCGTCTAATCAACCTATGCCTAAACGACGCCGGATTCATTAAAAGCGTGGATGGTCATGATCTAACCTAGATCTAATCCTAACCGTTCATTCCTCCAGCGTCTAAAACGACGATGCACTCGGCCCTCATTCCTAAACGGCGTCGCGTCCTTTAAACAAACGAACGGCCGCGATTTGTCCCGGATCTAATCCGAGCCGTCGACCTATCCCTACCCAAAACGACGCCGAATCAAATATAACTCTGGATGGCCGTGATTGATCCTAGACTTAATACGGACCGCTCATTCTCTAAACCGCAAAACGACGACGTATCACCTATACCCTAAACGGCAATGTTTCGACTTTTATTTTCTGCCTAATATATCTAATATTCGAAAAAAATACGAAATAAAGATCCAACGGCCGAGAATCAAATTCACGGATTTATCTCGGCCGTTGGATCAGATCTAAGTCAGCCCGCCCGCGCCAACGGCCGAGCCGACTCAGATCCGAGCTGGCCCTATCACGCGATGACACCTAGGCTGGTTGACCGGTTGACTCGCCACGTCACCTTCGTCTTCTTCACTGCGACGGGACCGGACGGACGGCCGAGGGACTCCAGCGACGATCTAACGGCGAATTCTTGACCAAATCTCATGAAACCAAATCCTATCGACTGCTCTCAACCTCTAGTTTAACATATCTAGGAATCAAAACATTTCATCCATGGAATCAAGAGTTATGAGCTACGCACGGACAACCACTATCAAGTTCAATCAAGCATATTAAGGCCAAATCAGAACAATTAAATCACACACGATCATCACGGGAAGCTCGGAGGACTTACCTCGAGCTCTGATTGAGCTCGCATAGGCTAAAATGGCTCGGCCGATGTTCGGCCAAACCGGTGTGAGTTGAAGGCTCAACTCGAGTTTTCAGGCAAGATTGATGCAGAAAGAAGGTGTGATCAAGGTCGTAGATGTCCCGAATAAAAAAGGCACACGGCAATTTCAAAGATCGAACACGAAGACACGAGATGCCATGATTGCACAGTATGAAGCTCGGAGAGTCGATTCACCGTTTTTTGAAGTCTCCGGCCAAATGAACCGGTTCGATCGGCTCCTGGAAGTTCAGGAGAGCTTCCTGCGGTGGTCCGGTAGTTCGATTTGGTCTGTGGTGGCCGGCCGAGCAGCTTGCGGTCCAAGCTTGAAGCTCCGGCGATGGCGTCGTGCGAGAGCTCGTCTCTCTCTCTAATCTGTTAGACTTGGTGAGCACGAATGAACCTCTCTCTTATTCTAGAATCCTCTCACTTCTTTTATACCCAATCTTCGAAAATGCGCGCGCGGGAGCTTGAGTCGGCCGAGTCTCTCACGTGCTAATCACACGTGTTAAGGCTCGCCGGACGGTGACGAAATCGTTAGGATTCCGTCCCGATCCGTTAAGCCTTCGATCACTTGTAAACGAGCGCGAATTTGGCACCATTTTGAGAATGTTGACTTTTCCGGGTGTTGGGGCTTTGACCGGCAATGTCGCCGTTCTCCGACGATGACCGGCCTTGCCGGTGATGTTAAATGACGCAGCTCGATCTGCAAAACAAAACCCCCATATTAATTAGTTCGATTAGGTTCAAATTAGCCTTCGATTTGATCATTGAAATCCGTTGTTCAATTCTGTATATCGTGCGAGCAGAGGTTGAAGATGAAGTACTGTTCTGGACCGGTTCGACCGGTCCGACCGGCGGTCAGACCGGTCCGAACCGGTTCGAACAGTTAATTTTGCGCAATTTTCAAAATTGATCAAAATTTACTAAGAATTTTTGCAACTAAACCTCAAAATTGAACTTAGGGGCCTGAATTCTATCTAAAAATGCAATTTTGCCCAAAAGTTCTTATCAATTTGCACAAAAACCCCAAATTTTTCTAAAATTCCAAATTGGGGAAATGTTCAATTGAACGTCAATTTGATAAAATTGGACTACGAGACCTATGCCAATAGATTCAGAATGTGTTAAAACATTAGGGGTAGCCCAATTGTGTATAGAAAGTTCCTCAATTGGAAGTAATTTCAAAAATTGCAAAGTCGAGGGACTTAATTGCAACATTTTAAAGAATTTCTGTGCAATTCGTGCAATTCACGCAATTAAGGGTGCAATTGATCAAATTGAAGTTCAAAGGGACCACAATTGAATGTCTAGACTCCAAATGTGCAAAAATTGCAAATAAAAAGACTCAATTGGTATTTTTTGTGCAAATTCAACTCTAGGTATTGTGAAGAAACACCTAAAATTGAACTCAATTTTCAATTTTTCTTGAGGTCAATATTAAAAGGGGATTAAAAGAAAAATATTGAATATTTTTGTGTATTTTTGTGACCTCGAAAAGTATTTTTTATGAATTTTCAAGTATTTTCCTATTTTTCGAAAATATTAAAAAAATGCGAAAAATATGAAAAATTATTTTTTGTTCCAAATTGGTTCCTTAGGCTTGGCCAAGGCTTCCAATGTTGATTTTTTTAATTTTTTTAATTTTTGTGAATTTTTAGTGAATTTTAGAAAATAAAACTAAAGGAAAACTAACTAAAAATTCGGGTGTCAACAATGGGATTCGGATGGTTCGGAGGAACAAGAAGAATTCAAGCATCCTTGGTTCGGATAGATCCATTCCCCCCGTTTAGTTTTGCGTATTGTCATCTTTTTGAACACTTTTGAACAATTTGAGTTGAAATAAATGTGTTTTATTTCCTTTATGTGCGTTTCATGCATACACATCATCATATAGAGAACTCAATTACCACGGATTAATCCTTTTAGACTCCAAATTTTCCCAATGCTAATTAATGTCATGAAAAACAAGTGACAGATAATCATGAGGACACGCGGCAAAGTACGCCTAATAAGAATGGAACAAGAAGAACTCGCGCCTCGTGTGGGTAATCTGGAGAATCAAATAAACATGATAGCCACAATGATGGCAGAAATGAAGGCAATGCTGATTGCCAGTCAAAGGAAGTATCCTATTATTGACACTCGATTTTTAATCAATTTTCCTTTAGTTTTATTTTCCAAAATTCACTAAAAATTCCCAGAAAATCAAAAAATTAAAAAATCAACATTGGAAGCCTTGGCCAAGCCTAAGGAACCAATTTGGAACAAAAAATAATTTTTCATATTTTTCACATTTTTTAATATTTTCGGAAAATAGGAAAATACTTGAAAATTCATAAAAAATACCTCACGAGGTCACAAAAATACACAAAAATGTTCAATATTTTTATTTTAATTCCCTTTTAATATTGACCTCAATAAAAATCAAAAATTGAGTTCAATTTTAGGTGTTTCTTCACAATACCTAGAGTTGAATTTGCGTAAAAAATACCAATTGAGTCATTTTATTTGCAATTTTTGCACATTTAGAGTCTAGACATTCAATTGAAGTCCCTTTGAACTTCAATTTGATCAATTGCTCCTACAATTGCGCGAATTGCACGAATTAGGCCAAATCCCAAAAAATGTTTGCAATTTAGTCCCTAGGATTTCAAATTTTTAAAATTCTTCGCAACCTAGGGACTATCATGGTAAAATTGGACCACCCCTAGGGTTTTGACACATTCTGAATCGATTGGTGTGGGTCTCATAGTCCAATTTAATCGAATTGACACTTAATTGAACTTTTCCCCAATTTGGGCAAATTGAAAAATTTGGGGCTTTTGCGTAAATTGATGATAACTTTTGGGTAAAACCACATTTCTAGATAATATCCAGGCCCCTAAGTCTAATTTCGAGGTTTAATTGCAAAAATTCCCACTCAATTTCGTTTAATTTTGAAAATTGTGAAAATTCCACTTTGCGAGCCGGTTCGGACCGGTCTGACCGCCGGTCGAACCGGTCCAGAAAAGTGTCATCTTCCTCACAAGATCGCGCAAATTGCAGGTTTGAACAGCGAACTTCAACGACCAAATTGAGGGCCAATTCGGTGCTAATTGGTTCAATTATTGTGGGGCTTTTGTTTTTCGTGTCGGGCTCAGTCGATCGCCGCCGGTGGCGAGGCCAATCGTCGCCGGAGCACGGCGGAATTGCCGATCAAAGCTCCAGCGCAACCAAAGTCAATATTTTTGAACCCAAGTGCAATTCTCGTCCATTTTAGCTCAACGTTAGGTCTAACGGACGGTGACGGAATCACAACCGATTCCGTCACCGTCCGGCGACCAAAAATCACGTGGCTAACACGTGATTACCTCACCGACTCAAGCTGCCGTGCGCGCCCAAAATTCGAAATCCGAGTATAAATAGCGAGGAAGATTCGCGAACAAGGGGAGGCTCATTCGGTTCGCGACACAACAGAATAGAGAGAGAAAGAGAGAGAGTAAGAGAGAGAAACTCCTGCGTAGAGTTCAAGCGCGAGTTGCGGACCGAAGCCGTGCAACTTCGCCGCCGCCGATCTAGGCCAAATTAGGTCACCGGACCACCACCGGAAGCTCGCCTGAGCTTGGAGGAGACGATCGCACCAGCTCGATCGCACCGAGATCCCCTAAAACGGTAAGTTGAACTTCGAGCTTTCATACTGAGCTACTATGGCATCTCGTTTTCTCTCGTTCGATTCTTGAAATTGTTTTGTGCCTTTTGATCCTCACACACCTCCGACCTTGATCGCACCTTCTTTACGCATCGATTTTGCCCGAGTCACCCGAATCAAGCTTCCAACATCTCACGATTTGGCCGAACCTCGGCTAGACAAATCTGGCAACTACGGGTTCGATCCGAACCCGAGGTAAGTATTCCGAACTCACCTTGAATGATTATGCAGCTTCGATTGAATAGTTATGCTCTGGTTTGTGTGTTTCATTGTTCATGGCCGAGGTCCGTGTAAGTTAGATTCATGATAATTCCGTGGATGAAATCGTGTAATTTTCGGATATGTTGATCCGGATGAACAGACGAGTCGATCGGCGTTGGTCTCGAGTTATTCCGACGAGATCTCACCGTTGGATCTCGCCGGAGCAACTCCGGCCGTCCATTCTGTTGTCGCGAGAGGTTGAAGATGAAAGTGACGTTGTGACATTCTGAATTCCGACCCCATTTCCAAGTTATGAATGAAATGAGTATCGATGTATTCCAGTAACCTCACTCGCAATTGATCACTCTTGAGATAAGCGACCAAAGGGGAATGGCTAAATAGGATAGTGCGCGAGACCATAAAGGACTAGACCGCGGATCGGTATCCCGACCATAAGGGTCGCCGAGGGTACATTCTGGGTCATTGCGGGCCGATCCGGGGTTGACGTCAGAACTATTTGCTAGCGTCGTGCAATTGGTTCGCGGGTGATACCGCTACGCCATAGCATTATTTGCGAATAACCCCGAATTGATTCCCGACAATCGCGTCCCGTCAAGACCGACCGTTTCTCTCGCGATTACATGACAACCAGGGTCGCCGTGGTCCGAATTCTTAAAACGTGGTAACTAAAATCACGGGTCAATACGCGTAGCTCCCGAAAGCCGCCCCGTCGGTTCGAGGTGCACGGAAAATGCGATTGGCTTATTTTGAGCGCGAAGCGGACTTCGAAAATGGCGGCCGGGAATTCGAGAATTCCAATACAAATAAACTTGGATGTCGCCTTGCAAATGTTATTAAGGATATTTGGAAGCCATATAAGTTGGAAAAATGAGGATCGGATTTGCGGAACAAAAAAAAATCCATTCCGGTCCCGAAATTCGTTCAGCCCTTGAGCGACCGCGAAGGAATTTCGGTCAACCCTTGTACCGCACCCCTCAGCCCCTAAATCCCCATGTGGATAATGGAGGGACATGACACTTGAAGGGATCAAGTCCCCATGCAAGTCAAACCCCAAAAACCCCACCACCTACTCTACTATTCATGTCCTACACCAACCCCACTATCTCCCACCCATCAAGTCACTCACTCAATCACTCAAACTCACCCTCTCCCTCTCTTACTCTTGGCTGATCACTCACCCTCTCTCTCACTCCCTCATTTCTTCATTTTGAGCTCAACTCTCCCCCAAGAACTCTCTCTTTTCCTCTCTTGGCCGAGACCCCTTCGGCCTCCTCACACCGCCGGTCCAAGGAGGAGCTCCACCACGCCACCGCCACTTCATCTTCCTTTCTTGGCTGTGAGTTGTTGCCGCCGCCGTGCCATCCGTTTTTCTCTCTCTCGGCGCCGAACAAACCCTAGGGTTTCACCGCCGGTTTTGCTCATCCAACTTCAAGGTAAGAGCTCAAACTTCTCAAAGGATTCTAGGGTGTTTAAAGGAGGTTCATGGCTGTGTGTGATGAGGTTTTCTTGGACTAAAAGTTGGTGCTTTGTGTTTGAAACCAGTGGACACCCTTTTAGGTCGAATCTGATCGTGCGCGAAGGAAACGCTTTCGCCGGGTTTTTCTTCATCAAAAAGCAAGGGTAAGTGTTTCCTAACCCTTCCTAGAGCCCTAGGTTACTAAGAGACACTTGGGTTTGGCTAGATGGTGTGCTAAATGCTTGGGATAGTGAGAAATGCTAGAGAGGACCAATCTGGAAATTTCTGTGCAATTGGTATCAATGCTGGTCCTAGGATGTTTATGTGGTCATATGGGTGGAAATGAGTGACTTGATATGTGGATAGCACGTGGTTTAAGAGTGGACCATGGTTGGGGGCGATCGGGACCTAAAATAACTCAATTGGAGCAATTGTGCACTAAAATGGTTAGTGGGTGCTAAATGTTGTAATTCTGATGTGGGGCACTTGAAAGGTGTTTTAGAATGACTTTTACATGCCTTGGTATGTGTGAAGCCTCTTGGGATTAAGTGTGTGGCTTTGTAAGAGAAAACGTGGAATTCGCTCGATTGGGACCGTTGATATCAAAAGTAGTAATTCTGAATTGGGGGTGCTTTAAATGCATTTTATGTGATATTGTGATGTCTTGGCTAGTGTGAGACCCCTAGTAATTGCATGATTGGCCTTGTGAGGCGATATGTGGCAATTGGCCCGATTCGAGCTCGTGATGGTATTGACATGCTAAATAGCCCAAGTAATTGTGGAATTGCAATATTGTGATATTAGGGCATGAGGCCCTTTGTGTATGACCTATACATGAGATTATAAAGTCGTGTTCAATTGAGGCGTCCGAGGCCGTATAGTATGCTGTGTTCGCCCAATTGTCCGAGACTTAATCCGGTCGTGTTCCTAAGTGTCCGAGACCGTTGAATAAATGGGGCGTATCCTAAGTGTCCGAGACCCCATGGGGCGTATTCCTAAGTGTCCGAGACCCCATGGGGCGTATTCCTAAGTGTCCGAGACCCCGGTGTGCACACAAAAATATCTGTATTTATATGTACAATGCCGTGTTCCTAAGAGTCCGAGGCTTGTACTTGATATATGAGATCATGATACTAAATTATGGAGGTGGTATGAGAGCCCTATGGTACGAGGATCGACTTGTGTGATTTGGCATGTTACGGGTGGTCATGTACATGATTGCTTTATTTGTGCACTTTGAATTGACCACCGTCTGTTGTTTGGATTGGATTGTTTGCATGCCGTGTTTTGTCGGGAGGTACTAGGACCTTAGGATAGGTTAGGCTTCGCTTACTGAGATGTCGATCTCACCCCTCCGTGGGACCAACATTTTCAGACCCTCGACCACGATCGCCGCGATGCCACTACTTTTTGGACTACCGACTCGGTTTGAGCCCGTGATTACCGAGTATAGAGTGTGACCGGATCGGACGTATTATCGGAGGGTTAGCACCTTGTGGATCGACGACGCGAGAAGATACTTGACCCCTTATTCCTTCCTCTCTTGGACTTATAAGGATGTGGACTATTTATCCGGACCTTTGAGGGAGGAGGTAATTCCCGAGCACGTCTTGGATGCCGCCGGACCTAGACTCCCGATAGCTTCACCTTCGAGACTCCCTGTCCTTGGACTCGTAGTTGGACCGATCCCCGAGCCGAGGTCTCCCATACCTGGACTCCCCGCTCTGGATGGAGGGATCTTGGAACCCGATGAGCCCGCTGATGGACCCCTGATGCTTCCCGAGCATGTCCCCAACGTAGTTCACGTCGTGGATCCAGCACATGACCGGGAGATGGAGGAACCCGAAGAGGAGTCCGAACCGGAAGAAGAGCCGATACCCGAGGAGGCGTCCGATCTAGAGGAGGACCCGGGAGAGGTGCTAGAGGAGGAGCCATGGGAGGAGCCCGAGCGGGCGTTTAGTGGAGCCATCGGACGAGTTTCTCCTCGGAATACGCTCCCCCCGCCGAGTTTACTTCTGATGATGACGCCCGACCCTTAGGTGTGTAGAGGTCCTTATCCCTGCTTTTGGACCCTCGTGTGTCGACGAGTGGTTATGTTTAGGGAGTTTCCTTTTGTGTCCCTATGCCGTATCCTTGAGTCGTAGTCGTTTTATTTCTGGTGGTCCGTATGAACCTTGAACTTACCTGGCTATGTTATATGTATTTTGGTGTTATGTTCTAAGGTCATTCTATATTCATTGTCGGGTTTGTTTTCATTGCTTCCGCTTGCATTTGCATCTCGCGTGTTTTACGTCCATTTGCGATCCTGGTGAGTTGCGAGATTTCTTCGACAACGAGGGATGTTGGCGCGCTCGGAGGACACGGGGCGTGACGGACGTGGCAGGTCAACGGGTCAACGAGCTTAGGTGTCACGCGGTGATAGGTCCGGCTCGTCGGCGACTCGGCTCGGCCGTTGGCGCAGGCGAAACGAGTCAGATCTCATCCGACGGCTCAGATTATTAGTTGAATTTGATTACGGGCCGTCGGATCTTTATTTTGTATTTTCGAAATTTCGTTTAATTAGACAGAAATTAGAAAATAGACAAAACTATGTCGTTTTGGCCTTTAGAATAGATGGACGGCTTAGATCAAGTTCTAGGTTTAATCTTCACCGTCCGTCTCATTGTTCAGCGCGACGCCGTTTAAGACCAAGACCAAAAGCGTCATCGTTTGAGTTTGAATAGGGTTGAACGGCTTAGATCTAGCTTTAGGTTTAATCGTGGCCGTTCGGAGTAATAAGGGATGCGACGCCATTTTAGTCTAAGTAGAATGCACTGCCGAGATCATTTCCAGCTCTAATCGTGGCCGTTCGTTTCTTTTAAAGCAATTCTGCGTCGTTTTGTTTGGGCGAGTCCGAAGCGTCGTCGTTTCACTTAGGTGAGGATCGATGGCTGAGATTGATTCACCGATTGATCTCGGCCGTCCATCCATTTTATATATTTCCGAATATTAGGAAAATAGTTTAGAAAATCAAAAATAAATATAAAACTTAGAAACGGTGTCGTTTTTTGTGTCAAGGGTAGTCCACGAGCGGTCGGACCGGGTTGACCGGGTTGACCCGGTCCAAAATATTAATAAAAAAATATAAAAAATAAAAGAAATTTCGAAAAATCCAAAAAATTACAAAAAATGCTTAGAAATTCAAAAAAATTCCCGGATTTTCACAAAAAATTTCTAAAAATTTCTAGATCGATTCGGGACTCATAAAGTCTGGATCGAAAATTTTGAGACTTTGAGGGTCGATCTATGTCGATCCGGAAAATTCCCGATTTTTTCTAGAAAATAAATAAAAATTCACAAAAATTAGAAAAATTCAAGAAAATCACAAAAAATGAGAAATGGCCACATTCAACTAGCCAGACCTCAATTTTGTGATTTTCAGGTCCCGAACCCCCAAAAATGACCATTCTACCCTTCCGGGCCTTCCGCCCCAAATTTTTCCCGAACCACCTCGCAACCTAAACCTGACATTTACGTGGGCCGATAGGGCCATTTTTAGATATATTGAGTCTTGATTGATTGATTTGATTGACTTTGAATGTCTTGATTGCACTTTTGATTTTTCTGATTGTGATTGATAGGAATAGTAAAATTCCCATCTGCATGAACACCTTAAGATCTTTAGGGCCTACCTCACCTGAAAATCTATCTACATGAACTCGTAGGTTAGAAAATCACTCAACATCGGTAACCGAAAGGGCGTCAATGTGAATCTTGGCGTAACCAAGTCCCCGGACCTAAAAATCTCTGGTTTTCGTAGAACCGAACGGTTTCTCCCGACCGTTCGGTAGGGTTTTTCGATCATACCCTCCAATAAACCGATTGGTGGCGACTCCAAAATTGCATGTACACTATGCACATGCCACCCGACCACACTAAGGTCGATATTCGATATGAAATTTTCTCCGGCATCGCGATTCGAGTAATGAGTCTTGGGAGAGACCCGCGTTCCTAAAAATCCCGCCGACAACCGGGGTTATATAAAAATTAAAAATTAAGGATCGGCTCGTTAACCCTCTCACCACCGGAACATCGATATGAGATTTTCCGAAGGGTCGTGACAGAGTGGCGACTCCGCTGGGGAATTTTGGTTGCTAAATCGATAAGAGGACTTAAGCCGATAAAAATGTTGAGTGCTTTTTAACCCCGTTTTCTGCAGATGCTCTTGAAGGTGAGGTACGTCCACTAACAAAAGTGTTAAATGTTGATTGAGATGGGAGTTATAAGGGGTGATGTCTATGCTAACCTTTTTGATGCAGATATGGTGTTTTGGGTTATATGTTTATTTATGCACATATTGGAGTGGTGTTTTGAAATTTAAACTGCTTGCATGTCTTGCATATTTTGAGGATCACGACACTGCACACACAAGCCCCTAAACCCCAGCCAAGAATCACCCTTATAGGTCGCCATAGATAGGGATCGGTATGCGAAGCTCTTGTGTTTGATTGCACTTGGGTTGACCATATTTGATCCCGCTCGCTATGCGAGATTGATGATCCTACCCACTTGTTGTTCGATTGCGCTTGTGGGCGGCTCATCGATTCGTATAGCGGGAGCCTTTTTATGTCCATACCCGAGCCTTTTTGATTTCTTTAGAGTTGAACCTCACTTGTCTCATGTGCATGTGAAATGGACGTTTGGTATACCTAAAACCAAAAACCCAAAAAAGAGTAACATCGGTTGGTAAGGCTTTTTACCCTCTTTACTTTGAACTTGTAAATTTAAATTTTGCATATCATGCATTTCCACGACATATCATCACAATTTGTAAGATCGTTTAAGTGATCGGGGTTGAAGGTCAAATTTTCCTTTTTAGGATAGATGGCACCCCGAGGTCATATTGATGTACCCGACTTATTCACATGGGAGCGGAGGACCATCCGACGCAAGGACCGAGTGCCCGCTACTTTTCAAGTCTTTGGATTTGTCCATGGACGGGAGCTCAATGGACGGAACTACACTCGTGGCGAGAGGTGTGATTACACACGATGTGCACAACATTTTGGACTCAAGCGCGAAAAAGAGAGAATTTGGGAGTTGTACATGAAATTGGCAAAGAAGCCTCGTGCGAACAAAACGGCCCCAAAACATTCCCCGATCAAGAAGAAGGAAGTCATCACCATATCCTCCGATGATGAAGAAGATGTCAAGTTTCCCGAGATAGTAGAGATCTCATCGGATGAGGACACCATTCCGATTATCTAGTTTAGTGCGGCTTTGGGGCATTTCTAGGATTCATTACATGTTGAGTCAATTATGTACTTTCATTGACATTTGTTCTATCTCTTTCGATTTTATTGTACTAGACTTGTGAATTTTATGAGTGGACAAATTTGGAGTTGTAAAAGAGACTTTCTACCACGATTACACTTAAACGATCATAATCAATTACATGCCATCTTTGGGTGAGATTAGGTCCATAACTACCCTATTTGGCTTATTTGGGTCAAGTGGGAGTAGTTGACCCTCATGTTACCAAAAGATGACATGGAATTTGGTTAGCACATTTGCATCACATTTCATGCATATGCACATTAAATCCGTGGTAATTGACTTTAGGGTCATCATTTTTGCATCTTTTAGATCATGGGGAATGAAGACATCAAAGTCATCCCAATACCGCGCAAGGAGCTTTCTATGTGGTGGGATCGCTTCGACATCATCAACAAGGCCTACGTTGAAGGATGTTTGGGACGACTAGTAGATCCGATCAAAGTGGAATATCAACCGGCCCTCATTCAAGCGCTAGCCAAGGCATGGGACGCGCGCACAATGACATTTAACTTCCAAGGTTTAGAATTGACCCCTACACTTGAGGAATACACCGCTATTATCGGGGCCAGGTTTGACGAACGTATAGCTCAACCCTCTTTAGACATGGACTCTACTCGTTCTTTATCGAGTTTTCTTCGTCTTAAAACTTCTGAGATAGAAAAAGTTTATAAGTCCAATTCTAACAAGTTCACCTTCTCATTCCTTTTCGACAATTATTCCTCTTTACCCACCGAGACCGGTCATAAATCGGGAAAGGTGTTCATCTTGGCTTTCTTTGCATTCGTCCTATTCCCAACCTCAAGGACCACTTTTGATCCTTCTATAGTCCATATAGCCAGACAAGCATGTTGTCGCTGGAATTACTCGTACATGATTTTAGTCGAGACCTTTCTCTCCTTAAACCGTTCCAAAACTTCCAAAAAGGCCGTTTTCCAAGCATCTAATGAGCTACTCCACATGTGGTTCACTTCTCATATAAAAACATTCCAACTCCGAGTAGGGTGTTACGAGATTGTTGACACTCGATTTTTAATCATTTTTTTCCTTTAGTTTTATTTTCCAAAATTCACTAAAAATTCACAAAAAATCAAAAATTAAAAAAATCAACATTGAAAGCCTTGGCCAAGCGTAAGGAACCAATTTGGAACAAAAAAATAATTTTTCATATTTTTCACTTTTTTTAATATTTTTAAAAAATAGGAAAATACTTGAAAAATCATAAAAAATACCTCCCGAGGTCACAAAAATACACAAAAATGTTTAATATTTTTCTTTTAATTCCCTTTTCATATTGACCTCAAGAAAAAAAAAATCAAAAATTGAGTTCAATTTTAGGAGTTCCTTCACAACGCCTAGAGTTGAATTTGCACAAAAAATACCAATTGAGTCTTTTTATTTGCAATTTTTGCACATTTAGAGTCTAGACATTCAATTGCAGTCCCTTTGAACTTCAATTTGATTAATTGCACTCTCAATTGCGCGAATTGAACGAATTGCACAAAATTTCCAAAGAATCTTGCAATTTAGTCCCTCAATTCCTCAATTTTTGAAATTACTTTCAATTGAGGGACCTTCATAGAAAAATTGGACCACCCCTAGGGTTTCGATACATTCTGAATCAATTGGCATAGGTCTCATGGTCCAATTTGGTCATTAGAGCACTCAATTGAACTTTTCCCCAAATTGGCAATTTTGGAAAATTTGGGGTTTTTGTGCAAATTGATAATAAATTTTGGGCAAAATTGCATTTCTAGATAATATTCGAGTCCCTAAGTCCAATTTTGAAAATTAATCGCAAAAATTCCTTACCGATTTTGATTAATTTCAAAAATTGTGCATAAAACACTGTCTGAACCGGTTCAGACCGGTATGACCGCCGGTCGGACCGGTTGAACCTGTCCAAACGATGTCGTCTTCCCCACGAACACATGCCATATTGCAGGTTTGGGCGGTGAACTTCCATGACCAAATTGAAGGTCAATTCTTGTATAATCAAGCTAATTAGTTTGGGGGTTTTGTACTACGGGTCATGACGCGTCGATTGCTACCGGCGGCACGGCCAATGGCCGCCGGAGCACGACGGAATCGCCCGATCAAACCCCGCTCGTTTGAAAAGTCAACATTTCGCAAAATGCACAAATTTGAGCTCAATTCGCGACTAACGGAGGACCAAACGGAGTTTGTTGTGCTGGCCGTCTCCATCCGACTTCCGGCGAGCCAGAAATCACGTGAATGGCACGTGAATCAAGCTCGGCTAGTTCACACCCGACGCGCCATTTTTTCAAAAACCAAGTATAAAAGCCAAGGAAGATTCCGGACCACTGGGAGGTTCATTGGTGCTCGCCAAGCTTAACGGAATAGAGAGAGAGTGAGTTAGAGAGAGAGGCGAGTTCTCACGCGACGCCATCGCCGGAGCTTCGAGCTTGGACCGCAAGTTGCTCGGCCGGCCGATTCAGGCCAAATCGAAGCGCTGTTCCACTTCCAGAAGCTTCCTACCGCCTTGGAGAAGCGATCGCACTCAACCGATTGACACGAGATCTCAAGAAACGGTGAGTTCAATTCTCGATTCTCCCTCTGCGTGTTCATGGTATCGTGCCTTTGTGAGCATAATCATCTTAATTCTTGTGTGCGTTTTGTTCTCCGAGCATCACCGACTCGGTTCGCATCTTCGTTTTGTATTAACCTTGTTTGAAAACCTCGAGTCTGACCTACAACCGGTCGCGGCCTGGTCGGACTTCGATTAGGCCATTCAAGCCACTGCGGGCTCGATCGGAGTCCGAGGTAAGTACTCTTAACTTGATTTGAGTGTGCACGAAGCTTGAATTTGATAGTTATGTTCCATATGCTGAGATTGAAGTAGGCGATTACTAGGCTTAGCGAGCTTGATTAGTGATGATTTCATGGATGAAATGCTGTGATTTTAGGATATGTTGATCTAGGAAGAGAGGCGAGTAGATAGGAGTTGGTTTCGTGAGATTTGGTCGAGAACTCGCCGGTAGATCGTCGCCGGAGTCCTTCAGCCGTTCGTCTGGTGTCGTCGCAGCGAAGAAGATGAAGTTGACGTGGCGTAGTCAGCGGGTCGGCGTGTATGACATGGCGCGATCGGCGGGTCGGCGTGTATGACGTGGCGAGCCGGGATTAGTCCGGCTCGGTCTTGAGTCGGCTCGTCCGTTGAGCGAGCCGGCTGACTAGGATCAAATCGACGGTCGAGAAAATTAGGCTAGTTTGATTCTCGACTGTCCGATTAGGATTTTGATAGTTTGTATATTAGACAGAAACAAAAAATACGAAACGGTGCCGTTTAGTTGGTACCCGGGCGACGTCGTTTTCGTATTTGTTAGAATAGACGGTTGAGATCAAACCTAGGTTAGATCGTGACCGTCCAAGGTATTAAGTGATGCGGTGCCGTTTTGTGTAAGAAGGCCAAAAGCGGCGTCGTTTCGTGGTTTAGGAGTTTGAACGGCCCGGATTCGTTCTAGTTTGAATCGCGGCCGTCCATTAGATGTTTAAATGCGTCGTCGTTTTGTCTATAATAGGAACGAACGGCTTAGATCTTGTTTCAGATTTAATCGTGACCATCCGTTCATTTCAAAGTAATGCTACGTCGTTTTGTTTAGTAGAGGTCCGACAGTTGAGATTGATTCGCAGATTGATCTCGGCCGTCCATTATTTTCTTTTATACTCGGATATTAGAAAATATTTTAGAAAAATCAAAATAAATAGGATAAATGCACATACGGTGTCGTTTTGGGTGTCGAACGGGTCGTGGGCGGTCGGACCCGGGTTGACCGGTTTGACCCGGTCCCGAATATTAATAAAAAATAAAAAAAATAAAAAGAAATTTCCAAAAAAATCCAAAAAAAATGGTAAAAATACTTAGAAAATTCATAAAAATTCCCAGATTTTCACAAAAAAATTTCTAAAATTTGTAGGTCGATTCGGTACTCATAAAGTCTGGATCGAAAATTTTTGAGATTTCGAGGGTCGATCTATCTTGATACGAAAAATTCCCGACATTTTTAGAAAATAAATAAAAAATTCAAAAAAAAATTAGAAAAATTAGAAAAAATTCCATAAAATCACAAAAAAATGGGAAATGGCCACATTCAACTGGCCCGACCCCAATTTTGTGATTTTCGGGTCTCGAACCCCAAAAAAAACCATTTTACCCTTCCGGGCCTTTTGCCCCAAATTTCACCGAACCACCCCGAAACCCAAATTCGATATTTTTGTGAATTGATAGAATCCTCTTAGGCTCATTTGCTTGATTTGTTTGACTGATTTGACATTAATTGTTTTGATTATGCATTTTAATTTTTGATTTTGATTGTTAGGACAGAAAATTCCCATCCGCATGTACACTTAGAATTTTTAGAGCCTACCTCACCCGATATCGCATCTGCATGAACTCATAGGTTAGAAAATCACTCAACATCGGTAACCGAAAGGGCGTCAATGTGAATTTTGGCGTAACCAAGTCCCCGGACCCAAAAATCTCTGGTTTTCGCGGAACCGAACGGTTTCTCCCGACCGCTCGGTAAGGTTTTCCGATCGTACCTTCCAATAAACCGATCGGTGGCGACTCCAATTGCATGTACACATTTACACATGCCACCCGACCACACTAAGGTCGATATCGATATTTGATAAATTTTACCTGACATCGCGATTCGAGTAATGAGTCTTGGGAGAGACCCGCGATCCTAAAAGATCCCTGAGACAACCGGGGTCCTATAAAAAATAAAAAAATTAAAAGGATCGTCTCGTTAGCCCTATTTATACTCGGAAGGACTTTCGGAAGATTGAATTCTCCGGAGGGTCGCGACAGAGATCAATGAGCACGTTCACCCTCTTAGATCCTTCCTCAAGTGTCAATCCCTTGTACCCAAATACTCATTCAAAAAGTGGGTTGAGCTATTGGAAAATTTGAAGCCCGAACATGTTAGATGGCGTTTGACTTGGCCCAAGATTGTGGAGGCTCACATTATTGGTGTTGAAGATAGTCTTATCCCCTTATTGGGATGTACTGGTGTTGTGGTGTATTACCCCATCCGAGTGGTGAGGCAATTTGGAGTTCTACAAGAAATACCACGGGATGTTTGTCCCGGGATTTTCTCATTTGACATGACACGAGGAAAGCTCACCAAGGAAGCAAAGAAGTTGTATCGATCTCGGATCAAGCTCATTCTCCATGCTTTGAAGAACTTCCCGTTACAACAAGTTGAATGGCCGGATTATTTGGATGACGAGATGAACATTCATAGAGCCTCCAAGGAGTATATCCAAAAGTTTAAGGAGTATCGCCAATCAATGGTCGAGCCATATGTACCTAAGTGCGTATCTCCTCGGATTGAAGAGGTGGAGTCATACGAGCCGGAGTATATAGTACCGTACGTACCGGGAGTGGAACCGTACATTCCCGAAGATCCGGAGCAGTGGATGTCGGAAGAAGGAGAAGACCCATACTTGTGGGATTTCGATGGGTCAGAAGAGCAAGAAGAGTGGAAGCGTCCCCGACTTGGATAGATTCATTCCTCCATTTAGATTTCGCATATTTGTTATCTTTTGGAGACTTTTAAACAATTTGGTCTGTAATAAATACATATTATTTCTTTTACGAGTATTTCATGCATACATGTAGAAAGTTCAATTACCACGGACCAATGTCTCTAAATCCTTTAATATTTTCCATACTGATTTGATACTCTGAAAAACAGGTGAGTGATAAACACGAGGACTCATAGCAAGACGCGCAAATTAAGAATGGAACAAGAAGAGCTCGCACCTCGTGTGGATAATCTGGAGAACCAAATGAATATGATTGCCACAATGGTGGTGGAGATGAAGGCGATGTTTATTGCTAGTCAGGGGAGATACCTCGTTGATCCTAATTCCCAAGCCCCCGCGGGCTCGTCGGATGGTGCAAACGCTAATCCGGCGCCTACCGCTAATCCCACTCTGAATCCGGAACGACCACCTAAGGATCATCCTGTTGTGATTGATCCGGAAAAGAAGGAGAAACAAGCCCTCAAAATGGAAGAGGAGATCAAAAGGCTTGCTAAGATCGAAGAATGCTTGGCGAGTCGGGGTTATGAACTCTCGAGGTTTGATAAGGTAGCACCATTTGAGAAGATAGAGGTTCCCGCTGATTATAAGGAACCAGATTTTGTGAGGAAATATAATGGGACCGGGTGTCCCAAGGCGCACTTGAAGTATTATTTGCGCCGAATGTCGCAATTCTCCGACAACATCCCACCGCTGGTCAATACATTCCAGGAAAGCCTATCCGGGGCAGCCCCGGCTTGGTTCATTGAATTGGAGCCGGAGAGGCTCGCTGATTGGGACAAACGGGCAGACGAGTTCCTTCGGCAATACAAGTTGAACACTTTGACCGCCATCACTAGAGAGGATCTTCCGAGAACCGTAAAGGGAAAGAATGAGGTCGTTCGCGCCTACGCCCGGAGATGAAGAGCATTGGCTGTGCAGGCAATACAAGTATTTCGACAAGCTGAACACCTCGGGGTGTCGGACATTTGCGCACCTAATCAAGGTAGCAGAACGCCATGAGTGGGCACCGAGAGAGAAGAAGATACCGGAAGCGCCTTTCGGACGCCAATACCCTTTGAGAAGGGATAATAGGGAGCAAACTGGACAAGTAGCCTTTGTCCCTAACCCGCCAAAGCCTAAAAATTTCTCACCTTCTACCCCTACCCAAGGAACGTCCTCCTGGACCGCTTCCAAACCACCAGAATTTAGAAGAAAAAACCAACCTATTTTCACCCCACTACCCCGACCCTTATCCAAATTATTACCCATGCTGTTGGAGAACCGCCTAGTTGCAAAAGAGCCACCTAGAGCTCATCCTCCAAAATTTCCCGGGTTTGATGAGACCTAGATGTGCATATACTATATAGGAGAAAGGGGACATAACGTGGACAACTGTCTCATTGTCAAATTCAAGGTACAAAGGTTGATTGACGGTAAGGTTTTGGAGTTCGATAAAACTGAACCGAATGTGCAACAAAACCTGTTACCCGAGCATCGCGAGGTGAACGCGATTTTTGGAGGCGAAGAGGAAGAGGTTCTGGAGTTCATAGTGGATATGAGTAAAATGCGGGATGTTTTGACATTGGCCTCACAATACGCGGAAGGAGAGAGTATTTCCCGGGAGCAAAAGGAGGCTTGCTTGGAAAAGTTGATCAACTTGGGCGTTATAGGAAGAATGGAAGATGTTACTTTTAAGGGTACCTATGTGGCAGTGGACATGCTGTCCGAGGAATTTACGATGAAACCTACGAGGGGAGCTGTTTTGAAAATACCCTCGGGATATTTGATGAGTATCAAAGATGGCCAAGAAATTGAAGAGATAGATGAATATGAAGTCCGTCTGGATAAAGCACGCAGAGGTGATAGAAGATTTATGCGTAAAGCTCTTGAGAGAGGCGAAGTAGTGGACAACATTAGGGAGGATAGTGGCGGATACAACTTTAAAGTGTTGTATTCGGCGCCCCCAAGCTTTTTCGTTGACTATGGAGATATAGTCCCCGATGGGTGGGGTGGAATGGATGACCCCGAAAGTAAAGAATTTGTGGGAACGGTCGATGAAGCTAAGAATCAAGAGGCCCCTCGGAATGAACAGGAGAATCGGGAGTTAGATATGCGGATTTCTAATCTAGAAACTCACATACGTCATTTGATAAACATGGTGGCGGATTAGTCACATTTGATGACCAAAAGAAATACCATGGCGGTAGAAGAGAACATGCAGATTCTGGAGATACGGCGGGCTGTAGAGACGCAAAATCGAAAGATTGCTCTACTACAAGAGCAAGGAAACGAAGTGTCAAGGAAAATGGATGAATTGAAAGAGCTGATTACGCCACTTACTCAAGCAAGAAATGTTCCGCCCCAAGGCGTGAACCCGAGAGTGACCTTCCGCACGAAGTATAATGGCGCTGGGTGTCCTCCGGCGCATATCTCATATTATCTTCGCCAAATGGTTGGCCATCATGAGGATGATGAAACACCGATCCGGAATTTCGGACATAGTCTGGCGGGCCCCGCACCGATGTGGTTCCAATCAATCGATCTGGACTGGGTCCCAAGTCGGGAGGAATTATTAGAACACTTCATACGACACTTTGAAGCTGGAATTAGAGGGTACTTCACCAAAACTAATTTGTTGAACATTAGAAAAGGTGAAGACGAGAGCTTTGAACTCTTTGCTAGGAGATGGAAGAAGCACGCCGTGATGGTGCAACCGCCACCGTCAGAAAGGGAGATGCTGGAGTTTGTGCTGAAGTCACTTCCGGCGGAATACTTTGATCGCATGTATGGATACACGTTGTCACGCCCCGCACCTCCATCAGCGGTCGAACATCCCACATGGTCAAGAGAAAACTCACGAACCTCACCAGGATCGGGAATGGACATAATATGCGCGAGATTTCAACCCAAGCTGTCCCATTTGGTTCAAACAAGAGAGCAACACTTTTAGTCCATGAAATCCTCCCAAAATCCACCAATGAACCTCACTTAAACTACCCTAGATGATTGTGGCAAGATTCTAGCTCCTTACCTTCAAATGAGGAGCAAAACCCCAAGAACAGCCCCTCCCTCTAACTTGCTGCACCGGCGTCCAAATAGGGGGAGAAAGGCGGTTCGTTGGCGACGGCGGTGGCTCACGGTCTCTAGGGAAAGGAGAGGTGGTGGTGGTGGAGGTTGCAGCACCTCGAGGTCGCCGGAAATGGGAGGTGCCGAGAGGGAGTGAGAGGGAGAGATGAGAGAACTTGAGAGAGTGTTTTGAGTGAGAGTGAAAATGAGAGTGAGGGAGTGAGGGGGGTTTGCATCAGCCCACAAGATAAGAGGGAGAGAGTGATTTGAGTGATTAGACCTCATTCAAGAGTGACAAGATGGTGGGGGTGGGTGTAGGACATGAATAGTAGAAGTAGGTATGGGGTTTTTGGGGTTTTAATGAGCCTTGGAACTTGGGCCTTTCAAGAGCACTTTTTCCTCTTCATTCTTTGATATAATTGGCTGAAGTGATGGGATGGTGAAGTGGCCAAAATTTTCCTTCACGGTTTCTCAAGATACTGAACGAAATTCGGGACCGGGGTGCACTTCTCGCTTCTCGATTTGATTTCCACTTTTTCTGACTAATATTGCGATATAAAATCCTTATTAACTCCGGTGAGGCGACGTCCAAATTTATTTGCATAGGAATTCTCAAATACCCGGCCGCCGATTTCGAAGTTCCCTTCGCGCTAAAAATTAGCCGATCGCAGTTTCGGTGCATCTCGGATCGACGGGTGGCTCTCGGGAGCTACGTGTATCGACCCGTGATTTTTATCGCGTTTAAGAATTATTCGGACCACGGCGATCTTGGTTGTCATGTAATCGCGAGGGAAACTGTCGGTCCCCGTAGGACGTGATCGTCGAGAATCGCTTCGGGGTCATCCGCAAATCATGCTATGGCATAGCGGAATCACCCGCGGTCCATTTACACGACGCTAGCCGATTGTTCTGACACTAATCTTAGATCGACCTGCATGGCCTAGAATGTACCCTCGGCGATCCTTATGGTCGGGATACTAGTCCGCGGCCGAGTTCTTTAGTCCGCGTACTATCCTATCCAGCCATTCCCCTTCGGTCGATCGTCTCTAGAGTGATCAATTCCGAGTGAGATTACTGAAATGCATCAATTCCCATTTTATTCATAAATTTCGAAATGGGGTCGGAATTTGGAATGTCACAACTCTTCCCCCCTTATAGAAATTTCGTCCTCGAAATTTACGAGACTTAACTACTCGAACAAGTGGGGATGTTGACGCCTGATTGATTCCTCGCTTTCCCAGGTGGTTCCCTCGGTTCCATGGTGCTCCCAAATTACCTTCACCAACGGAATCGTCTTGTTCCTCAAGACCTGCTCCTTCCCGTCCTCAATCCTAATCGGCCTTTCTACGTACGTCACTCGGTCGTCCACTTCTATAGCTTCATAGTCCAAGACATGGGTCGGATCTAGTTCGTACTTTCGCAGCATTGACACGTGAAAGACGTTGTGGACTTGCGACAGGTTTGGCGGCAAGGCAAGCCGATGGGCCAAGGTTCCGATCCGTTCTAGTATCTCAGAAGGTCCTACGTATCTCGGGCTCAGCTTCCCTTTCCTTTCAAATTGAGATAGTCCTCGTATCGGCGATACCTTGAGAAATACATGGTCTCCTACTTGGAATTCCAAAGGCTTACGCCGTCTATCCGCGTAGCTTTTCCGGTGACTTTGGGCAGTCTTAAGTCTTTCTCTAATGACCTTCATTGCCTCAACCGACAGCTCTACCAACTCTGGGCCCGTTATACTCTTTTTCTCCGACTTTGTCCCAACATAGAGGGGTCCGACCAGCTCTCCCCTACAACGCTTTGAATGGTGCCATCTGAATACTGTTGTTATAGGCGAACCCCACCAAGTGTAATTGATCCTCCCATCCTCCTTTAGAGTCAATTACACACGCCCTTAGCATGTCTTCCAGGGTTTGGATGGTCCTTTCCGATTGTCCATCGGTCCGAGGGTGGTCTGTCATACTGTATTGCAACTTTGCTCCCATAGCTTCTTGCAGACTCTTCCAAAACACGGCGGTAAATTTCGGGTCACAATCAGACGTAATCATCATTGGAACCCCATGTAAACGCACTATCTGCCTCTTATATAACTCCGTACACCTCTCCATATCACAATCCTTTCGTGCTGGCAGAAAATGTGCGGACTTGGTTAATCTGTCAACAATTACCCATATAGAATCATGTCCTCGTTGACTCCTTGATAGACCCATTACAACATCCATTATGATGCGCTCCTACTTCCATTCGGGGAACCTCTAGAGGCTGCAGCATACTACCAGGCTTACAGTGCTGCACTTTGACACATTGGCAAGTTAAACACTTGGCCACATGCTTGGTGACATCCATCTTCATTCCATTCCACCAGTAGTGTCGTCGAAGGTTTTGGTACATCTTTGTACATCCAGGGTGAATACTTTAGTTCCTCCAATGTGCCTCCGATAGGATCCTTTCTCTAAGCTCTTCATCATTAGGCACACACATTCTCCCACGGAACTTCAGGATTCCATCCTTGGATACCTAAAACTCAGGTTTTCTCTTATCCGCCTCCATTGTCTCCTATTCAACTCCCTTTGGGGAAACAAATACTCCAGACTCTAACGTTCCGTATAGATCCGGAACTTTTCACCACACAAATGATGCCTCCAGATTTTCAATGTAAAGACAATAACAGCCGGGTCCGTGTCGCGCATCAGGTAGTTCATCTCATGAGGTCTTAATTGACGGGACGCATAAGCCACGACCTTTCCAAGTTGCATTAGCACACACCACAATCCTTTCGGGGATGCATCACTGTAGATTTCATAACCTCCAGGTCCGGAGGGGACCGTCAGAATTAGTGTAGTGGTCGGTTTATACTTTAGCTCTTAAAAGGTTCTCTCACACTTATCAGTCCATTCAAACTTCATTTCCTTCTTCGTCAATCTAATCAAAGGTATGGCTATCGATGAGAACTTCTCCACAACCTTCTGTAGTAGCCTGCCAACCCCAAGAAACTTTTCACTTCGGTCATCATCGTCGGTCTAGGCCAATTCATTGCCGCTTCGATCTTAGTAGGATCCACAGAGATTCCATCTCCAGAAACTATATGTCCAAGGAACGCCACTCTATTCAGCCAAAACTCAAACTTGCTAAACTTGCCGTAGAGTGAGTGTTCTCTCAATGTCTGCAGAACGATCCTCGGATGCGCATTCATGATCACCATTTCTTCTTGAACGGATTAGAATGTCGTCTATGCACACTATGACAAACCGGTCTAGATATTCCTTGAACACACGATGCATCAAATCCATGAAGGCGGTTGGAGCATTGGTCAACCCAAAAAGGCATAACCGTAAACTCATAATGCCCACACCTTGTCCTAAAGGCGATCTTAGGGATATCCTTCTTTTTTATCCTTAACTGGTGATATCCCGTCCTTTTTCCTCACAAACAAGACCGGTGCTCCTCAAGGTGAAGCACTTGGGCGAATGAACCCTTTGTCCAAAAGTTTCTGCATTTGCACCTTTAACTCTTTCAACACTTATAAGGACATTCTATAAGGTGCCTTCGATATCGGTTCCGTCCCCGAGGCTAACTCAATAGAGAATTCTGTCTCTCTCTCTCAGGTGGTAATCCGGGTAAGTCTCGAGGAAAGACATCCGGGTATTCACATACTACCGGTATATCTTCCAACTTGGGCTCCTCAATCGTCGGGATCAACACAACCACCACGTAAGCCTTACACTCCTCATCTATTAACTTAGTCACCCCCCCCGTGGCAAGATCAAAGGGATTGAGGTCCCTCCCCAACTTTTGACGAAATAAAATCTAGGGTGACCATCGGGAAAGAATTGTATCGCCCTGCTACCACAATCGACTACAGCCTTTTGCTTCCATAACCAATCCATCCCGATAATAACATCGAAGTTATACATGGGCAATACAGCAAGATTAACCAATGCTTTGCGATCGCCAATCACTATCTTACAATTCGGGCATCCTAAAGTAACCAGTGCTTCGATCCTTAAGGGTGTAGCAACATGCAATAACACTTCCAACGGTTTCCTTGCAGAGCAGCTCATATCTTATGCCCTCCTGGATATCTTATCATCTGCGTGTAATCCCCAGGAGCTTTCTCGGGGCATTGTCTTACATGGTGGCCTAGCTTGCCACTCCCGAAACAAGCACCTGCCTGGCCGGGGCAAGGTCCATTTCATGTCGCCTTCCACAGAGACAGCAGTTCCAGTTATTCCTATTCGGGCGAGTTGGCTTTCCAATTCCTTCTTCACAGGGGGAGCAAACCACCTATTACTCATCATCGGCCTCTTTCCAAAATTGCGATTGTCCTTCCGGGGTATAAATTGCGGTCCAGGGATGACTTTCCTTCTCTCTCTCATATCCCTTTCAATCGCTGGGCCGTGCCTATGTGACTCCTCATAGTTCTGCGGGTCCAAAGCCACCGGTTGACTACGGAGGTCAAGTTGCGGATCATCTTTGAACCTCCTTGATGTATCCAAGGAATTTTCAACCATTCGCGGAGCATACTTCGACAGCCTTGCAAACTCCGCCTCATACTGCTCGATTGTCATGTTGCCTTCACGCAAGTTCCGGAATCCAACTAACTTCTATTCTTAGGCAGCCGTAGAAAAGAACTTCCCAACGAATGCCTCGGAGAATGCATTCCAGTTGGACACTACTCCTTCAGGAAAACAATTACTCTAGTAGCCCTCCACCAATCATGGGCAGTCTCTTAAAGTTGGTATACCACCAATGTCACTTTCTCGGCTTCGGTACACCCTAGTACCATGAAACACTCCTCGATCTCCTCAATTCGGCGAGGGGCCATTTCCGGGTCTCCTTTCCCGTCAAACCTAGGCGGCTTTAGTTTAAGAAATTGCTCCACCATTTGGCCCATTGTCCTATTCGGATTCTCCGGCGCAGGTACATCGCCCCAAGCATTACCTTGGCCATTCGGCCCATTGTTTCCAAGTGTCGCATGAATTGCAGCGACAGCAGCCTCAACGATTAGAGCTATAATATTGGCTCTTTCCTCGGCTTCGTTAGCGACAGCGGCAGCTCTTTCCCGAGCCTGCCTACCTCTCAAATCACCCATTTGCTCCAAGGTCCTTATCACACCATCCAATCTTGGATCTTCTACAAGTGGGGCCCTCGAGCTAGACGCTCCTCTAGTACCTCTATTGCGGTTGCTCATCTCAACAAGGTTTCACTACACCTAACAGGTGCAATTTCGCTCGTAGATCGGGGCCTAAGCCCAACACTTAAGTCTATCCACTTTCAGCTAACATCTTAGGATCCCTTACGGTCATTCGGCAGACAAACCAGTAGGTACTCAATCGGGCATTCAAGGCTAAGGAAAGCAAACAACGTAACTACCAAATCATGGTAGTTCCAGCAATCATAGCATCACAACAAGGATTTCTAATCGTACCTCTGGTCCAGCCGCATCTGCAGCTTAGTGAAATCATCACAAGCAATCCAATACTTCAAACAAGCGATACAAATAATTCACACAATAGCCCAAGTGCAGGATTCGACACCATGCCAATACACATACACCACTTCAAATGTCATGCATTCGTGCCTAAGGCTCGTAACCACCTAAGGTCTCAACTAACGGTCGTTCCGAAGTCATTCCTCCTTATCACTCCATCACTCAATCGTCTTGGATCGAACCGACCTTGTTCCGATACCACTTCAACGGGGATGTCATGCCCCGCACCTCCATCAGCGGTCGAACATCCCACATGGTCAAGAGAAAACTCGCGAACCTCACCGGGATCGGGAACGGACATAATATGCACGAGATGCAAATGCAAGTGGAAACAAACATAACAAACCCGGAAAAATAATAGAATGACTCCAGAACATAATACAAGCATACATATAACCTAACCAAGAGGTTTGGAGTTCATACAGACTACCCGAAATAAAACAACTACGACCCAAGGATAGGACACGGGGACGCAAAAGAAACCTCCCAAGACAAAATCACTCGTCAACATACAAGGATACAAAAGTGGGGGTAAAGACCTCTAAACACCTAATGGTCAAACGTCCTCATCGTAAGTATCCCCAGCAGGGGGAGCGTACTGCGGGGAAAAACTCGTCTCGATAGCCCCATCCAACTCTAGCTCCGGCTCCTTCTCCGGCTCGGACTCCTCCGCATGCTCATCCATCTCTTGGTCATACACCGGATCTACAAGCGGCACCACGATCGGCTCAGGTTCCGGAATCGCCATGGGATCGCCAACGGCACCATCAGGCACCACAATTCCTCCGTCCATAGCAGCGTGTCCAGGCAAAGGGGACCTCGGCTCCGGGATCGGTCCGACTACGGGTCCAATGTCGGGGAGTCGAGAAGGCGAAACTACCGAGTGTCTAGGTCCGGCGGCCTCCAAGACATGCTCCGGAATCACCTCCTCCCTCAGGGGTCCGGATAAATAGTCTCCGTCCTTATATGTCCACGAAATAAAGGTATAGGGAATCCAACGGTCACTCGAGTCGCCAACCCATAATGTACTAGCCCTCCGATAATAGGTCCGGGTCCGGTCCGACTCGATACTGCGTGATGACCGGCTCAAATCGCGTCGGTAGCCCGAAGAGCAATGGCATCCTGGCTGTCGGGGTCGGTGGTCTGAAAAGTGGGTCCCACAGAGGGGTGAGATAAAATCCCGGTAAGGTGGATCTAAGCCGACCCTAAGGTATGGTACCTCCGAGCTAGTCAAACTAAGATAATTAACCCAAAGACACACATAACAACTCAATTCAATAAGAAAGTCAATCCAAAACTTACGACACACAATCTCTTAATCCAGCAATCAAACTTCTATACTATGGCACTTTAGACTTCGGGCATTACCGCAATTCAATCACACGTGACATCAATATCAAGTAGTCCATTCTTAGGCCCGCGTCTCAACACCTCGGGCTTATAACACATCCTCTCAATCATCTAGCCCGCGTAACTACGCATCGGGCTTAAAATATATTCTCAGCACTCTGGCCCGCGTAATAACGCATCGGGCTTATAACACATCCTCTCAATCATCTAGCCCGCGTAACTACGCATCGGGCTTAAAATATATTCTCGGTACTCGGGCCCGCGTAATAACGCATCAGGCTAACATATGCATATTAATGAGCTCAATTCATAGACCCGCGTAATAACACATCGGGACAGGTACAAACCCCGCGTTTAACGCATCGGGGTATGAGTGCATACAAATATGTCATAGTATAATACAATCGGCTCTAAACCCCGCGTTTAACGCATCGTGGTACCAGTACTCATAATTCACATCTAGAGGCTTTCATTAATAACTTTATGATCGAGTATAACAAATAAAACCCAATACCATAGCGGTTCAATCGCGTTACCTAACACATGGTTCGCGCATCACAAATTAGCCGATTCTCACCTTGACACGTTTCAAGGTTCACATATCAATTTAAAACACTATGACACATCTTTAATGCACCAATTCCATTCAACCCCATCTAAGCCACATACCATCTCATTTTGTTCCAATCAAGTTCCCACCGATCCGGCACATACTCCAACATGTAACCTCACATTTCACTCACATGGCCGAACATGTCATGGCCCCAAACTCATAATTTCCCACAATCCCACAATGTACATGATGTTAACAACCAACATAACAACTAGCACAATTTGCGCCAAAAGGGCATCTAACTCAAGTTCATCATGCAACATTCGGTCCTCACCATCTTAGGTCATCACTACACACCCGAACCAGCCCCAACATGCTCATTTATCACCCAAAACTTCAAACCATAGCAAGCTAAATTTCCAGAATCGGTCTCCCTTGATTCATGCCCAAAACAGCCCATAAATCCTCCTAATCCATAAACTACCAAGCTCCTTAGTAACCCATAGTCCTAAGGAAGGATTAGAGCCACTTACAAGTCCTTTTTGGTGAAGAAAACCCAACGGATGAGCGACGACTTCGCGTGACCAGATTTCAACCCAAGCTGTTCCATTTGGTTCAAACAAGAGAGCAACACTTTTAGTCCATGAAATCCTCCCAAAATCCACCAATGAACCTCACTTAAACTACCCTAGATGATTGTGGCAAGATTCTAGCTCCTTACCTTCAAATGAGGAGCAAAACCCCAAGAACAGCCCCTCCCTCTAACTTGCTGCACCGGCGTCCAAATAGGGGGAGAAAGGCGGTTCGTTGGCGACGGCGGTGGCTCACGGTCTCTAGGGAAAGGAGAGGTGGTGGTGGTGGAGGTTGCAGCACCTCGGGGTCGCCGGAAATGGGAGGTGCCGAGAGGGAGTGAGAGGGAGAGATGAGAGAACTTGAGAGAGTGTTTTGAGTGAGAGTGAAAATGAGAGTGAGGGAGTGAGGGGGGTTTGCATCAGCCCACAAGATAAGAGGGAGAGAGTGATTTGAGTGATTAGACCTCATTCAAGAGTGACAAGATGGTGGGGGTGGGTGTAGGACATGAATAGTAGAAGTAGGTATGGGGTTTTTGGGGTTTTAATGAGCCTTGGAACTTGGGCCTTTCAAGAGCACTTTTTCCTCTTCATTCTTTGATATAATTGGCTGAAGTGATGGGATGGTGAAGTGGCCAAAATTTTCCTTCACGGTTTCTCAAGATACTGAACGAAATTCGGGACCGGGGTGCACTTCTCGCTTCTCGATTTGATTTCCACTTTTTCTGACTAATATTGCGATATAAAATCCTTATTAACTCTGGTGAGGTGACGTCCAAATTTATTTGCATAGGAATTCTCAAATACCCGGCCGCCGATTTCGAAGTTCCCTTCGCGCTAAAAATTAGCCGATCGCAGTTTCGGTGCATCTTAGGCTGACGGGTGGCTCTCGGGAGCTACGTGTATCGACCCGTGATTTTTATCACGTTTAAGAATTATTCGGACCACGGCGATCCTGGTTGTCATGTAATCGCGAGGGAAACCGTCGATCCTGGCGGGACGTGATCGTCGAGGAATCGCTTCGGGGGTCATCCGCAAATCATGCTATGGCATAGCGGAATCACCCGCGGTCCATTTACACGACGCTAGCCGATTGTTCCGACACTAATCTTAGATCGACCCGCATGGCCTAGAATGTACCCTCGACGATCCTTATGGTCGGGATACTAGTCCGCGGCCGAGTTCTTTAGTCCGCGTACTATCCTATCTAGCCATTCCCCTTCGGTCGATCGTCTCTAGAGTGATCAATTCCGAGTGAGATTACTGAAATGCATCAATTCCCATTTTATTCATAAATTTCGAAATGGGGTCGGAATTCAGAATGTCACACACGTATTCTTCATTCCAACATCCGGTGGAGATCGGCATGAGGATTGAGGGAATTATCCCGAGAGTTAGAAGGGAAAGGCAGAAGTGTCCGAATGAAGAAAATGCTGCGCCAGTGAGACCGTGTCCCGAACATAACCCCAGTGATGTTCATGAGGATGAAATGATCGGGATGGTAGATACCCCGATTCGTTTCGTGATTGATTTGAACAAAATTGATAGCTGGGAGTTGGAAGCTTCTAGTTCGGAAAAACCGTCAACACCTAAGTCATCACAAGAAGAGATCATACCGGTAAAGATAAAGTTGCCGCTCATGGAGGAATATAATTCGAAGGCGGTTCATTGGGACTATGGAACGGGCGAGATCGACGCTATAATGAGGTCGGGAAGATGTTATCCACCTAGAGAAGCGGATTCTGAAAAGAGAGTCCCGACTGCGGAAGAGGTTGAGAGGTTGCAATCGGTTGTGAGAACCGGTGAATATGAGGTCGTTGACCAACTGCGGAAGATGCCTGCACGGATTTCCTTATTAGATCTCTTCAAGAATTCCGAAAAGCACAAGAATGCCCTCCCGAAGGTACTGGATGAGGTCCAGGTCCCAGAAACCATTAACGAAGTGCAACCGGGAGATTTCGTGGGAGCTATCCTCTTGAAAGACCAGATATCCTTCTCGGATGAAGATTTCCCAAGGGAAGGACGTGTCCACAACAAAGCTCTTTATATCGTTGTGAGGTGCCTTGGAAAGGAGGTTCCTCACGTTCTGATCGACAATGGTTCGGCCTTTAATCTCTGTCCCTTGAGCACTTTGAGAAGCTTGGGGATAAATGAGGATTTTGTGAAGACATCCAAGGCCAGTATTCGGTCATTTGACGGAGTCTCTAAGAATGTGGTAGGGGAGATTGAGCTGGACATCTCTATTGGATCGGTGACCTTCTCTGTGCCGTTTCAAGTGTTGGACATTCCTAGTGCCTTCACCTTGCTTCTGGGAAGACCGTGGATTCATGTGTGCAGGGCGGTTCCTTCCTCCCCGCATCAGAAGGTAAAATTTGTAGTCAAGGGCCAGCCGATCACCATCCATGGTGAGACAGGGCATCGCGCTTCTTTAAAAGGGATGGTCCCGTACATCGAACCCTCAAAGGAGGGAGAGTTGAGTTATCATACCTTTGACATCGTATCCGTCATGCATGTGTCGCGCGATACGAAGATAGCTACACCGGAGCTTTTGAGACCTGCGACTATGGCGGGAAGAGTGCTACTTTCGAACAGTTTTATACCGGGTGCCGAATTAGGGAAGTACGGTCGGGGAATCCTTAACCCTTTGAATTTGAGCTCGAATGACCACAAGGTTGGTCCGGGTTATAATGGAATAGTGAAGAATAATACAGGTCGAGGCCGAGGTCGAAACAAGTGTTATGGAGACCGTGGACGCCATGGACACCAAGGTGGCCGTTTTGTAGGCACCGATGTGTGGAAGGCTAGAGGGAAGATGTTCCTAAATCCCCTATTCGAGGTATTCTCTAAAGGAGGCAAATGGCTAGAAGATGAGGACATCTCTGAGGATGCAGAGCCGGACTTATTCAACCCGCTCCCGGATAATCGGGTGAATGTGATAATTGAATGGCCGGACGATGATTTCCCCACCCCCGAGTAAAAGGCTCTTTCCGAACTTTATCTTTTAATGCATTTTGATTACTGCATTCGTTTTTAATTCGTTTCTTCTTTAGCACCCTTTGGATCTCCTACCGTGATCCAAGAAGTGCGATATTGTACCGTTATTAGTCACATCTATTAATGAAAATCATCACAAATTTTATTACGGACATGTGGAACAACGGATTGGTCCGATGATGACAATTACTTATACTATGGGACTTGAGGCCCGATCCGCCACGTGATCTTGAATTTTAAATAGCTTTTTGAGAATATGGATGTCCGGAAAATTATGGACTAGTTCTCTTTCCTTTTTCTTCAAAATTGAATTCGAAAAATGTTTTCATGGTAAAAAATCATGCATTCTTCAATTTTATGATCTTTGAATACTAACCTTTCATGGTGCATTTCGGGCATGTCATCCCACCCATACATGACAGGTTAATATGTGGCTCGGATCAGCTCGATGACTATGCATGCGAAGTTGATATAGACGAGGTTGATGTGAACGATATCAAGAAAGAATGGGATTGTTTTGAAGAATCCGAACCCCCTATCTCCGAAGAACCCATCACTATTAATTTGGGAGATTCCGATTGCGTCAAGGAAGTGAAAATAGGAGGACACTTGTCCACAGCAGATGTTTTAGGAATGACAGCATTGCTCAAGGAATATCAAGATATTTTCGCCTGGTCATATGCTGATATGTCGGGTTTAGATCGTGAAATTGTGGAGCATGCTCTGCCCACAAATCCTTCTTGCACACCCGTAAATCAATCGCCCGGAAGAATGAATCCCGAACCGGGCGAGATAAGATCAAGGAAGAGGTGATGAAGCTCCTTAAAGTTGGATTTATCGAGGCAGTCCCATATGCTGATTGGGTCGCCAACATCGTGCTCGTTAAGAAGAAGGATGGAAGAATCAGAATATGTATGGATTATCGGGACTTGAACAAAGCCAATCCGAAAGACGATTTTCCTCTACCGCACATTGATGTACTCATCGATAGTACCGCGGGCTTTGAATTATTCTCCTTTATGGATGGATTCTCGAGATATAATCAGATCATGTTGAAGGAAGAAGATAAGATTAAGACCTCATTCATTACACAATGGGGAACCTTCTGCTACAAGGTAATGCCATTTGGATTGAAAAATGCAGGGGCAACATATCGAGGGGCTATGGTGACCCTTTTTCATGACATGATACATAAGGAGATCGAGGTCTATGTGGACGATATGATTGCCAAGTCCAGGCCTGGAGAAGACCATGTTAAAGTGCTAAAGAAATTATTTGATCGATTAAGAAAATACAAGCTCAAGCTAAATCCCGCAAAATGCGTATTTGGCGCAAGATCTGGAAAACCGCTTGGATTTGTCGTAAGCGGTCATGGAATCGAAATCGACCCCTCCAAGATCAAAGCCATATGGGAAATAGGGACTCCTTCCACTGTCAAAGAAGTGAGGGGTATACTTGGAAGATTGAATTATATATCCGTATTCATATCACAAATGCCAGAAACGACGAAACCCTTTTTCAAGCTCCCGAAGAAAGGCGCAAAAGTAAAATGAGATGCAGAATGTCAACAAGCATTTGAGAAGATCAAGGAATATTTGGTACAACCCCCAAGCTCGGTACCTCCTATCCCTAACGTTCCTTTAACTCTATATCCGACAGTTCATGATGAATCCTTGGGAGCTTTATTAGCTCGGACCAACCCCAAAGATCGAAAGGAACGGGCCATATATTATTTGAGCAAAAAGTTCACAACATCCGAAGCCAAGTACCCAGAAGTGGAAAGAACTTGCGTAGCATTGGTTTGGGTCCTCCACAGATTGAGGCAGTATACACCGCATTATCATATAGAACCGGTCACCGAAAATGACCCCATCAAATACCTTTTGGAGAAACCAACATTGTTAGAAAAGATGGCTAAATGGCAAATATTACTTTCAGAGTTTGATATCAAAACCTCTCCCCAAAAGTCCGTCAAGGGAAGAGCAATTGCCGACATGCTAGCCGAGAATCCTCCTAAGGACGTTTCCGAGCAAAACAAGGGAGGTCAAATTCTGAACTTATCCGAAGACAAATGGAAAATGTACTTTGACGGCGCAGTGAACCTCACTGGATCAGGTGCTCGGGCGGTTCTAATATCCCTTGAAGATCAACATTATCCAGTTTCGGCCAAGTTGGTATTCCCCCGCACCAACAACATTTCTGAATATGAAGCCTGCATACTAGGATTACAATTGGCTACTTCATTGAAAGTGAAGAAGCTACTGGTATATGGAGACTCCATGCTAATCATCTTACAAACTCAAGGAGAGTGGAAAACAAAGGACCCCAAGTTCATCCCTTATCATAAGTACCTCGAAGAATTGATCCAACATTTTGAGAAGATCACTTTCGAATATCCGCCAAGAACTCGTAATCACTTTGCGGATGCTCTCGCCACATTATCAGCCATGTTACAAGTGCAAGATGGCCTCGAAATAGAGCCGTTAAGAATTGATATCCTTGATCAACCTGCATACTGCATGGTCATTGAAGAAGAACCCGATGAAGAACCGTGGTATCATGACATCAAGAATTATCTACTGAAGGGCGAATTCCCACAAGACAGTCAACCGTAAGATAAAAAGTATATCAGCAAGATGGCATCTAAATTTTTCCTCAACAGACAGATCCTATACAAGAGATCCTTTGACTCAGTCCTATTAAGGTGCGTAAACTCGAAAGAAGCAAATCTCATTATGAAAGAGATTCATGAAGGGGAATGCGGACCGCATATATGGTCACCTCCTCGCCAAGAAGATTATGAGACTCGGATATTACTGGATGACTATCGAGTCAGATTGCAACCAACATGTGAGATCCTATCATCAATGCCAAGTGTACGCAGACAAGATAAATGCACCGCTAACCGAGCTACATCAAATGTCAGAACCCCGGCCATTCTCTATGTGGGGAATTGACATGATTGGCCCTATCAACCCAAAGGCCTCCAACGGACATCGTTTTATTCTGGTGGCTATTGATTACTTTACCAAATGGATTGTAGCCAGCTCATATGCCAATGTCACCGAGAACAACGTGGCTAAATTCATCAAGAGGGATATCATCTCAAGATACGGAGTGCCAAGAGCCATAATTACAGACAATAGCTCTAACCCGAACAACAAGGTTGTCGATCAACTATTGGAACAATTTAAGGTACGACACCTTAATTCTTCACCTTACCGCCCGCAAATGAATGGGGCTATGGAAGCGGCAAACAAGAACATCAAGAAGATATTGGCCAAAATGGCTGAGAAATATCGAGATTGGCATGAAAGATTGCCATATGCTCTCATGGCCTATCGAACTTCGATTCGTACTTCAACCGGGGCAACTCCCTACTTTTTGGTATACGGTATGGAAGCAGTCCTACCAAGAGAGGTGGAAATCCCCTCTTTAAGGGTCCTGTCTCCCGTTCAACTCTCGGAAGATGAGTGGAACCGGCAGAGACATGAACAGTTGAACCCGATTGATGAAAAACAATTGAAGGCTATCTGCCATGGTCAAAGCTGCCGGAAGAAAGTAGCCGGGGCTTTTAACAAGAAGGTCAAGCCTCGAAATTTTGAAGCGGGGATGCTGATTATGAAGAAAATGCTCTTAAATGCTCAACACCCAGGAGGCAAATTTATGCCAAATTATGAAGGCCCCTACGTGGTTCAGAAGGTCTTATCCGGGGGAGCTCTTATACTTGTAAACATGGATGGAGAAGAATTGGCAAGTCCAAGAAATTCGGATGCCGTGAAGAGATACTATCCTTGAAATAAAATCGAGCTTCAAAGCGATTGATGAGCAGATCTGAGTCACATAAAGTTTTGCATTCGCATGACACTCGCATACATGCATTTGCATACGTTTGTATTTTGCAGGTGAACTAGGAATCATGAAGAACCTTGCAGAGTAACCGATCAAAATAGGGAAGTTATTTGTTATTTTGGACTACAGATTTTGAACATCTCCGCCTAATCGTTTCCTTTTGTTTTTATAGGAAACGGGAGTCAACATCCGAAGGATATAGAAAGAAGTCGCTTCGAGATTTGAAAATTTGAAATACCTTTGAGCTAATTGATTCTTTTTGTTTGTGCAGGAAACAGGAATCGACACCCAAAGGAGACAAGAGAAGTCGACATTCGGGAATTGAAATTTTGAACATCTTTAACTGATTGATTCCTTTTGTTTTTACAGGAAACGAGAGTCAACATCCGAAGGAGATAAGAAGAAGTCGCTTCGGGATTTGAAATTTTGAATGTCTTTGAACCGATTACTTCCTTTTATTTTTACAGGAGACAGAAGTCAATATTTAAAGAGGACAGGTTTGAGGTTCTCCTCCTTTATGAAATACCTTCATACACTGTCACGCTTAAAAATTGAAAAGTTTGGATTTGTGAAGCCATAAAACCCTTTCAAAGGAACATTCATTACAAGTTTCAGAAACATCTTTTGAATATAACTTTTAATGAGAACCTTTTGCAAATGATGAATTTTGATGAAACGCCCTGAGTTTCTATAAAGGTGCATGCTTTGAAAGTTTTTCAAAAGAATGATCCTTCAGATGAAAAGAGGCAAACATTATCCTCAAATACGTCCCCGATACACTTAAGCGATGAGCGAGAGTGATAGAGCAAAAGAGCTTAATCTAGGGACGTAGGGATCATTCGCGGTGATTACATGGATTGAAATGATGAAAGGCATTTCCATTTCAAAATTATCCATACACATCTATATCCTTTGATAACCACTTCGAGCCAAAAGGGGAGAATTTTATATATAACCCTGTCAAGAACCACCCCACACTGGGGTATATTTGGAGGTCATTGGATGATTCCTTAGAGAAAAGATCGGGTAAGACTTTATTGTGCTAACATTCATCAATCTTTTTGTGATAGCTTCAGGTGATTTCCGGCAAAGACTTGGAACACCTCAAAGTGAAGAAAAGCACTTCATTTCTATATCCCCAAACACTTACCCTTTGAAAAGCCAATTTGAGCCTTTGAATATTCATTTCTAAACTCTTGTTGGTGATCACCTCCCTACACTGGGGCAAACAAAGGAATTACCAGCAATGAGTCAAAAAGTATGATTGGAAGAATTTTTGATACTGGTCTCCAAAAGAGCCAGTTAATGCAAAAAATGACAAGAAACGAAAAGGCTAGAAAAAGCAAAGTGCCTGGTAAAAGCAAGGCCAAAGCCCATGAAAAGAGCACCCCAAAAGGGGCAAATTTGAAGAAAAATCATCAAGATGAAAAGAGGAAAATCCTCAAAGTCAATTGAAGAAAGAATGATCATGAATCTACTTCAAAAGCAAATGAATGCTGGGAAAAATGTCAATGTGATCACCAAAGTTCACCCCTCTTTGAAAATATGGCCTTTTCTTAAAGAGCCCACCTTAAGCCAAGATACAACCCGTCACCAAAACTTTTCCGATCTAAGAGGTGTTTCAAGTTGATGCAAGAAATCATACAGGAAGCTACCGCTAAAAGAGGTAAGTACAATACTGTCTTATCATGTCTTCGTGGTTCTTGACTTGTAAACCCGAAGAAGCTATTTCTGAGCAAAATTCATTTCTAAACCTTAAAATGAATATCCTTTGATAAGCCTTTGACCTGGCCTGAATTACGGTCCCTATTAAAATGCCTTTTTTGATTAGTCGGATTGTATGCATCTCGAATGATCCCGAAACCTCAAGGTTAGGTTTTACGTGAGCGGATTTGAATTTTAAGAAAAGCCTTCCCAAAATGGTGAGAAGCCCTCTTGGATGAAGGAAAACCCTTTTGAAAAACTTTTAAAACAACCTTTTTGTAGAACACTCAAGATGTGTCATTCAAAATCCATCCTCAGCAGAAATTTGAACTTGTGATTGGACGCATTTCCTTCACAATTATTCTTTGAAAATTTGTCCGGAATTCTTAAGTTTCTTCCCAGAACTTAGAATTGTCATTCTAATGATGTTTGATTGAACTTTCTGCAGGTTCCCCGGTGATCCCAAATCCCCGGAAAAGTTACATTTTAAAATTTTGATTAACTTGGATTTTCTGCGGGTTTTATGGCATCCCCGTGTCCTCGGATCCCCAATTTGAAAATTAGAAAATAGGGTTTGAGCTTCCGCAAGTTCTCTAGAAATCCTAGGTCCTCGGATGGCACCCTCCTCTTTTGAAAATTTGAAATAGGGTTTGAGCTTCTGTAGGTTCTCTAGTAATCTTAGGTCCTCGAATGGCACCCTCCTCTTTTGAAAATTTGAAATAGGGTTTGAGCTTCCGTAGGTTCTCTAGTAATCCTAGGTCCTCAGATGGTACCCTCCTCTTTTGAAAATTTGAAATAGGGTTTGAGCTTCTGTAGGTACACTAGTAAACCTAGGTCCTCGAATGGCACCCTCTCCTTTGAAAATTTGAAATAGGGTTTGAGCTTCTGCAGGTACACTAGTAAACCTAGGTCCTCAGATGGTACCCTCTCCTTTGAAAATTTGAAATAGGGTTTGAGCTTCTGCAGGTACACTAGTAAACCTAGGTCCTCAGATGGCACCCTCTCCTTTGAAAATCCGAAATAGGGTTTGAGCTTCTGCAGGTACACTAGTAAACCTAGGTCCTCAGATGGCACTCTCTCATAGGTGAAACCCCTTTGTTACAATGGTGAACCTCTCATTTAAAAATTTGAAAATAGGGTTTGAGCTTTTATAGGTACACTAGTAAACCTAGGTCCTCAGATGGCACCCTCTCCTTTGAAAATTTGAAAATCGGGTTTGAGCTTCAGTAGGTACACTAGTCAACCTAGTGTTGACACTCGATTTTTAATCAATTTTCTTTTAGTTTTATTTTCCAAAATTCACTAAAAATTCACAAAAAATTAAAAAAATCAAAAATCAACATTGGAAGCCTTGGCCACGCATAAGGAACCAATTTGGAACAAAAAATAATTTTTCATTTTTTTTACTTTTTTTT
Source organism: Rhodamnia argentea (assembly GCF_020921035.1). Classification (NCBI taxonomy): domain Eukaryota; kingdom Viridiplantae; phylum Streptophyta; class Magnoliopsida; order Myrtales; family Myrtaceae; genus Rhodamnia; species Rhodamnia argentea. The sequence continues at coordinate 32,532,972 of NC_063153.1, read as the reverse complement.
TAATAGGAAAATACTTGAAAATTCATAAAAAATACCTCACGAGGTCACAAAAATACACAAAAATGTTCAATATTTTTATTTTAATTCCCTTTTAATATTGACCTCAAGAAAAAATAAAAAAATTGAGTTCAATTTTAGGTGTTTCTTCACAATACCTAGAGTTGAATTTACGTAAAAAATACCAATTGAGTCATTTTGTTTGCAATTTTTGCACATTTAGAGTCTAGACATTCAATTGTAATCCCTTTGAACTTCAATTTGATCAATTGCTCCTACAATTGCACGAATTGCACGAATTAGGCCAAATCCCCAAAAATGTTTGCAATTTAGTCCCTAGGATTTCAAATTTTTAAAATTATTCGCAACCTAGGGACTATCATGGTAAAATTGGACCACCCCTAGGGTTTTGACATATTCCGAATCGATTGGTATGGGTCTCATAGTCCAATTTGATCGAATTGGCACTCAATTGAACTTTTCCCCAATTTGGGCAAATTGAAAAATTTGGGGCTTTTGCATAAATTGATGAGAACTTTTGGGTAAAACCACATTTCTAGATAATATCCAGGCCCCTAAGTCTAATTTCGAGGTTTAATTGCAAAAATTCCCACTCAATTTCGTTTAATTTTGAAAATTGTGAAAATTCCACTGTCTGAACCGGTTCAGACCGGTCTGATCAGCGGTCGGACCGGTCGAACCGGTCTAGCACATGTTGACACCCGAATTCTTAGTTAGTTTTCTTTTAGTTTTAGTTTCCAAAATTCACTAAAAATTAACAAAAAATCAAAAAAATTATAAAATCGACATTGGAAGCCTTGGCCAAGCTTAAGGAACCAATTTGGAGCAAAAAATAATTTTTCATATTTTTCACTTTTTTTTATATATTTCGGAAATTAGGAAAATACTTGAAAAATTCATAAAAAAATACTTTTCGAGGTCACAAAAATACACAAAAATATCCAATATTTTTCTTTTAATTTCCTTTTAATATTGACCTCAAGAAAAATTGAAAATTGAGTTCAATTTTAGGTGTTTCTTCATAACGCCTAGAGTTGAATTTGCACAAAAAATACCAATTGAGTCTTTTTATTTGCAATTTTTGCACATTTTAGGTCTAGACATTCAATTGCAGTCCTTTTGAACTTTAATTTGATCAATCGCACCCTTAATTGCGCGAATTGCATGGATTGCACAAAATTCCCAAATTATTTGCAATTTAGTCCCTCAATTTGCCAATTTTTGAAATTACTTTTAATTGAGGGATTATCATGGTAAAATTGGACTGACACCCTATGTTTTCACACACTCTGAATCAATTGGCATAGGTCTCGGGGTCCAATTTGATCGAATTGACACTCAATTGAACTTTTCCCCAATTTGCCGATTTAGAAAAATTTGGGGATTTCATATAAATTTATGGGAAATTTTGGGCAAAAACACATTTCTAGACAATATCCAGGCCCCCGAGTTCAATTTTGAAGTTTAATTACAAAAATTCCAAGCCAATTTTGTTTAATTTTGAAAATTGTGAGAAATTCATTGTCTGAACCGGTTCAGCCCGGTCTGACCACCGGCCGGACCGGTCGAACCGGTCCAGCACAGTTCATCATCTTCCTCAGACTCGCGCCATTTTGCAGGTGTAAGGGGTGAACTTCAATCATCAAATTGAAGGTCAATTCAAGCCTAATCGAATCAATCACCCTAGGGGTTTCATGCATTGGATCAATACCCGTTGATTGAGACTAATTTCGCGTCCAACGGTCGCGGGAGGAGCTCCGGCGGGCCGGTCAAAGCTCCGGCACACCGAAAGTCAACCTTTTAGAATTTGTGAGCAATTAGTGCTCGTTTGAGCTCGACCGGAGGCCCGATGGACGTTGGACGGAATCCTAACGATTCCGTCACCGTCCGGCGACCATAAGTCACGTGACCGCACGTGAATCATAGTCGGAGAAGCATGGCCCGTACGCGCGCGTTTTTGAAAAATCAAGTATAAAAGGATTGGAGGATTCCAGAACAAGAGGAGGCTCATTCGTGCTCGCTGGACATACCAGAATAGAGAGAGAAAGAGAGAGATAGAGAGAGGAGCTCCTGGGCGACTCCATCGCCGAAGCTTCGAGCGGGTCTATAAGTTCTTCGTGAGACCAATCCGGACCGAATCAAAGCCCGCAATCGAGTTCAAAAGCTTCGTATCAACTCCAGGATTCAATCACGCCAGCTCGATTAACTCGCGAGCTCCTAAATCGGTAAGTCGCTCTTCCAATCTCTGTTACGCTCATCCATGGCATTGTGCTGATTCATGTACGATTCTAGCAATTATTATGTGCTTTTTTGCCCTTGAACATTGCTGATCGCATTCGCGTCTTGGTTTTGCTTCGATTTCACACAAATACCTCGAATCGAGTCCGCAAACATCAACCTCCCTTGCCGGTTCTTGTCGAAGCTTGTCTAGGAGTTCCTAGACCAAGCCAGGTCAATCCGACCCGCAGGTAAGGTTTCTAAACTTCCTCCGAGCAAATCCTGTGGTTGAATTGAATAGTTATGCTCCATTTCATGTGATCGAATTTTGCGATTTTGAAACCGTGTGAACTTGATATATGTTGATTCTATGGATGAAATCACTTAATCCTTGGATATGTTGATCCGGAAGTCCGAGCGAGTCGATCGCCATTGGTCCGAAGTCATTCCGGCGAGATCTCACCGTTGGATCTCGCCGGAGACTCTCGACCGTCTATTATGTATTGTCGCAGTGAGGAAGACGAAGATGACGTGGCCCGGTCAAAAGGTCAAACACCTACGTGTCGCGTGCTCATTGGTCCATGCTGTCGCCCGGCCGGCTCCCCCATTGGCGCGAGCGAGCCGACTCGGCCTCGATCCAACGGCCGAGGAAAATAGGCAGATTTGATTCTCGGCCGTTGGATCGCTCCTTTTTATTTTTTTTAGATATTCGAATAATAGGTAGAAAATAATAAAAGCCAAAGGCGACGTCGTTTAGGTTAAGGGTTCCACGACGTCGTTCTAGAGCAGGAGTAGATCCGGTGTCGTTTTAGGCATGTGGAGATTTGAACGGTTCGGATTAGATAGGAAATTGAATCAAGGCCGTTCATTTGATTAGTTGTGCAGCGTCGTTTAAACACCCGAGTCAAACGCGTCGTCGTTTTAACCAGTGAAGAGAACGAGCGGCCTAGATTAGATCCCGAGTTTCATCGTGACCGTCCGCATCCTTTAGTTAACCGGCGTCGTTTTCAATATAAAGGAGTCGACGGCCCGGATTAGATTTGAGTTAGATCGCGGCCGTCCATTTGATTATTGAAGACGGCGTCGTTTTAAGTATGTAGATTGGGACGTCGTCGTTTCGCCTAAGAGGGAATCGACGGTTGAGATCGATCTAGGAATTGATCTCGGCCGTCCATCATTTTTGTATATATTCGGATATTAGGAATTAATGTTAGAAAATCAAAAAAGAATAAATAGAAAAATAGATGCGGCACCGTTTTAGTGTTTTGAGCGAGTCCGAGGCGGTCGGACCGGGTTGACCCGGTCCGGCTATTAATAAAAAAATAATAATAAATAAAAAAAGAAATTTCCAAAAATTAAAAAAAAATTGTAAAAATACTTAGAAAATTCATAAAAATTCTCAGATTTTCATAAAAAATTTCTAAAAATTCCTAGATCGATTTGGGACTCATAAAGTCTGGATCGAAAATTTTGAGACTTCGAGGGTCGATCTGTGTCGATCCGGATAATTCCCAATATTTTTAAAAAATAAATAAAAATTCCAAAAAAAAATAGAAAAAATAGAAAAATTCAAGAAAATCACAAAAAATGGGAAATGGCCACATTCAACTGGCCCGACCCCGATTTTGTGATTTTCGGGTCCCGAACCCCAAAAAATGACCACTCTACCCTTCCGGGCCTTCCGCCCCAAATTTTCACCAAATCACCTTGAAACCCAAATTTGATTTTTGTGTGGGCCGATAGGGCCATTTTGGACATGTCAAACCTTGATTGATTTGATTGCTTGTGTTGATTTTTGATTGCACATTAAATTTTTCTGAGTGTGATTTGTTAGAATAAAAAATTCTCATCTGCATGAATACTTAGAATTGTTAGGACCTACCTCACCCGATATCGCATCCGCATGAATTCTTAGGTTAGAAAGACACTCAACATCGGTAATTGAAAGGACGTCAATTTTGAATCTTGGCGTAACCAAGTCCCCGGACCCAAAAATCTCCGGTCTTCGCGGAACCGAACGGTTTCTCCCGACCCCTCGGTAAGGTTTTCCGATCGTATCTTCCAATAAATCGATCGGTGGCGACTCCAAATTGCATGTACACCTCGCACATGCCATCCGACCACACTAAGGTCGATTTCGATATTTGAAAAAATTTTACCCAACATCGCGATTCGAGTAATGGGTCTTGGGAGCGACCCGCGATCCTATAAATAAAAGGGATTGGCTCGTTAACCCTACTCACCCCGGAATACCCGTAAAAAAAAAAAAAAAAATTTCAGAGGGTCGCGACAGATCGGCGACTCCACTGGGGACTTATGAGAGGACTTAAGCCGATAAAAATGTTGATTGTTTTCTAACCTCGCTTTTCTGCAGATGCTCTTGAAGATGAGGTACGTTCATTAACAAAAAGTGTTAAATGTTGGTGCAGATGGGAGTTATAAGGGGTGGCGTCTGTGCTAACCATTTTTGATGCGGATGTGGAGTTTTGGATTGTGTGTTTATCTATGCAAATTTTGAAGCGGTGTTTTGAATATAAATTGTGGTGCATGTCTTGCATATTTTGAGGATCACGACACCGCACACACAAGCGCCTAAACCCAAGCCGCGAACTCACCTTTATAGGTCGCCATAGATAGGGATCAGCATGCGAAGCCCTTGTGTTTGATTGCACTTGGATTGACCATACTTGATCCCGCTCGCTATGCAAGATTGATGGTCCTACCCACTTGTTATTTGATTGCGCTTGTGGGCGGCCGATCGATTTGTATAGCGGGAGCCTTTTTAGGTCCATACCCAAGCCTCTTTTATTTCTTTAGAGTTAAACCTCACTTGTCTCATGCGCATGTGAAATGGATGGTTGGTATACCTAAAACCAAAAACCAAAAAAAGAGTAACATCGGTTGGTAAGGCTTTCTACCCTTTTTATTTTGAACTTGTAAATTTAAATTTTGCATATCATGCATTTTCACGACATATCATCACAACTTGTAAGATTGTTTAAGTGATTGGGGTTGAAAGTCAAATTTTCCTTTTTAGATAGATGGCGCCCCGAGGTCGTGTTGATGTACCCGACGTATTCACATGGGAGCGGAGGACCGTTCGGCGCAAGGACCGAGTACCCGCTACATTTCCAGTCTTTGGATTTGTTCATGGACGAGAGCTCAATGGACGGAACCACATCCGTAGCGAGAGTTGCGATTATACCCGATGTGGACGATATTTGGAGCTCGAGCGCGAGAAAGAAAGAATTTGGGAGTTGTATATGAAATTAGCGAAGAAGCCTCGTGCGACCAAGACGGCCCCAAAGCACTCCCCAATTAAGAAGGAGGAAGTCATCACCATATCCTTCGATGGTGAAGAAGATGCCAAGCTTCCCGAGATACTGGAGATTTCATCCGATGAGGATACCGTTCCGATTGTTTAGTTTAGTGCGACTTTGGGGCATTTTCTAGGTTTCATTTTATTTTGAGTTTGTTATATACTTTCATTGACATTTATTGTCCGAACATCTTTAGATACTATCATGTTCTATCTTTTTCGACTTTATTGTATTAGACTTGTAAATTCCATGAGTTGTCAATTTGTGAGCGACTTTCTACCCCGATTATGCTTAAACGATCCCGATCAAATTACATGCCATCTTTGGGTGAGATTAGGTCCATAACTACCCTATTTGGCTTATTTGGGTCAAGTAGGAGTAGTTGACCCTCATGTTACCAAAAGATGACATGGAATCTGGTTAGCACATTTGCATCACATTTCATGCATATGCATATTAAACTGTGGTAATTGACTTTAGGATCATCATTTTTGCATTTTTAGATCATGGGGAATGGAGACATCAAAGTCATCCCAATACCGCGCAAGGAACTCGCTATATGGTGGGATCGCCTCGACATCATCAACAAAGCCTACGTGGAAGGACGTTTGGGACGACTTATAGATTTGATCAAAGTGGAATACCAACCGGCGCTCATTCAAGCACTAGCCAAGGCATGGGACGCGCGCACAATGACATTTAACTTTCGAAGATTGGAATTGACCCCTACGCTCGAGGAGTATACCGCTATTATTGGGGCCAAATTTGAAGAACGAATAGCTCAACCTCCTTTGGACATGGACTCCACTCGTTCGTTATCGAGTTTTCTCCGTCTTAAAACTTCTGAGATTGAAAAATTTTACAAATCCAATTCTAACAAGTTCACCTTCTCGTTCCTTTTCGACAATTATTCCTCTTTACCCACCGAAACCGGTCATAAATCGGGAAAGGTGTTCATCTTGGCTTTCTTTGCATTTGTCCTATTCCTAACTTCTAGAACTACCTTTGACCCTTCCATAACCCATATAGCCAGACAAGCATGTTGTCGCTGGGATTATTCGTACATGATTCTAGTTGAGACCTTTCTTTCCCTAAATCGTTCCAAAACTTCGAGAAAGGCCGTTTTCCAAGCGTCTAGTGGGCTACTCCACATGTGGTTCACCTCTCATATAAAGACTTTCCAACTCCGAGTGGGGTGTTATGAGATCAATGAGCACGTCCACCCTCTTAGGTCCTTCCTCAAGTATCAATCCCTTATACCCAAATACTCGTTTAAGAAGTGGGTTGAGCTATTGGACAATTTGAAACCCGAGCACATTAGGTGGCGCCCGACTTGGCCTAAGATTGTGGAGGCTCGCATTATGGGTGTGGAAGATAGTCCTATCCCCCTATTGGGATGTACTGGCGCTGTGGCATATTACCCCATCCGAGTGGTAAGGTAATTTGGAGTTCTACAAGAGATACCACCGGATGTTTGTCCCGGGATTTTCTCGTTCGACATGACACGAGAAAAGCTTACTAAGGAAACAAAGGAGTTGTATCGGGCCCGGATCAAGCTTATTCTTCACGCTTTGAAGAACTCCCCGCTACAACAAGTTGAATGGCCGGATTATTTGGATGATGAGATGAACATTCATAGAGCCTCTAAGGAGTATATCAAGAAGTTTAAGGAGTATCGCCAATCAATGGTCGAGCCATATGTACCCGAGTGCGTATCTCCTCGGATTGAAGAGGTGGAGTCATATGAGCCAGAGTACATAGTACCATACGTACCGGGAGTAGAGCCGTACATTCCCGAAGATCCAGAGCATTGGATGTCGGAAGAAGGAGAAAACCCATACTTGTGGGATTCTGATGGATCAGAAGAACAAGAAGAGTGGAAGCGTCCCCGACTTGGATAGATCCATTCCCCCATTTAGATTTTACATATTTGTTATCTTTTAGGTGCTTTTGAACAATCCGGTTTGTAATAAACACATATTATTTCTTTTATGAGCATTTCATGCATACATATAGAAAAAGTCAATTACCACGGATCAATGTCTCTAATCCTTTAATATTTCCCATACTGATTTAATGTTCTGAAAATAGGTGAGTGATAAATACGAGGACTCGTAGCAAGACGCGCAAACTAAGGATGGAACAAGAGGAGCTCGCACCTCGTGTGGGTAATCTGGAGAACCAAATGAATGTGATCGCCACAATGGTGGCGGAGATGAAGGCAATGATGATTGCAAGTCAGGGGAGATACCCCGTCGACCCTAATTCTCAAGCCTCTGCCGGGTCATCCGACGGAGTGAACGCTAATCCGGCACCCGCCGCTAATCCCGCTCCGAATCCGGAGAGACCGTCTAAGGATCCTCCTATTGTGATAGATTTGGAAAAGAAAGAGAAACAGGTCCTCAGAATGGAAGAGGAGATAAGAAGGCTTGCTAAGATCGAAGAGTGTTTGGCGAGTCAAGGTTATGAACTTTCGAGGTTTGATAAGGTTGCGCCGTTTGAAAAGATAGAGGTTCCCGCCGACTACAAGGAACCGGACTTTGTGAGGAGATATAATGGGACCGGGTGTCCCAAAGCGCACTTGAAGTATTATTTGCGCCGAATGTCTCGGTTCTCCGACAACATCCCACTCTTGGTTAACACCTTCCAGGAGAACCTATCCAGGGCAGCCCCGGCGTGGTTCGTTGAATTGGAGCCAGAGAGGCTCGCCGATTGGGACAAACCGGTAGACGAGTTCCTTCGGCAATACAAGTTTAACACCCCGACGGCCCTCACTAGAGAGGACCTTCCGAGGATCGTGAAAGGAAAGAGCGAGGCCGTTCGCGCCTACGCCCGGAGATGGAGGGCACCGGCCGTGCGGGTAAAGCCGCCCGTCCCGGAAGAAGAACTAATAGACCTGTTTCTCAAGGCCCTTCCCTTTGAGTTTTTCGACAAGCTGAACACCTCTGGGTGTCGGACATTTGCGCACCCGATCAAGGTGGCGGAGCGCCACGAGTGGGCACTAAGAGAAAAGAAGATACCCGAGGCGCCTTTCAAACGCCAATACCCTTTGAGAAGGGATAATAGGGAGCAAACTGGAGAAGTAGCTTTTGTCCCTAACCCGCCAAAGCCCGGAAATTTCTCGCCTTCAATCCCTACCCAAGAAACGTCCTCCTGGACTGCTTCCAAACCACCGGAATTCAGAAAAAAGAACCAAATTGTTTTCACCCCACTACCCCGACCCTTATCCAAATTGTTACCCATGCTGTTAGAGAATCGCTTAGTTGCAAAAGAGCCACCTAGAGCTCACCCGCCAAGATTTCCTGGGTATGATGAGACCCAGACGTGCATATACCATATGGGAGAAAGAGGGCATAACGCGGACAACCGTCTCGCTTTGAAGTTCAAGGTGCAAGCATTGATCGATGAAAAAGTTCTAGAGTTTGATAAGGCGTAACCAAATGTGCAGCAGAACCCGTTACACGAGCATCGCGAGGTGAACGCGATTTTTGAAGGCAAAGAGGAAGAAGTTTTGGAGTTCATAGTGGACATAAGTAAAATGCGGGATGTCTTGACATTGGCCTCACAATACCCGGAAGGAGAAAATATTTCCCGGGAGCAAAAGGAAGCTTGCTTAGAAAAGCTGATTAGCTTGGGCGTCATAGGGAAAATGGAAAATGTCACTTTCAAGGGGACCTACGTGGCGGTGGACATGCTGTCCGAAGAATTTGCAATGAAACCTACGAGGGGAGCTGTTCTGAAAATACCCTCGGTGTCGCGACCCTCCCGGAAATTTCCTTCCCGGGGGTGGAATAGGGCTAACGAGCCGATCCCCGTCCTTTTTTATAGACATATACATGGGGGATCGCGAGTCTCTCCCAAGACCCATTACTCGAATCGCGATGTCGGGTAAAATTTTTCAAATATCGAAATTGACCTTGTGTGGTCGGGTGGCATGTGCGAGATGTACATGCAATTTGGAGTCGCCACCGATCGATTTATTGGAAGGTACGATCGGAAAACCTTACCGAACGGTCGGGAGAAAACGTTCGGTTCCGCGAAAACCGGAGATTTTGGGTCCGGGGATTTGGTTACGCCAAGTTTCATATTTGACGCCCTTTCGGTTACCGATGTTGATTGTTTTTCTAACCTAAGATTTCATGCGAGATGCGATATCGGGTGAGGTAGGCCCTAAAAAAAAATCTAAGTATTCATACGGATGGGATTTTTCTATCCTAATCAATCACAATCAAGAAAAAATAATGCGCAATCAAAATCATTACAATCGATCAAATCAATCAATCAAGGTTCAATATGTCTAAAATGGCCCTATCGGCCCACACAAAAATCAATTTTGGGTATCGGGGTGATTTGGTAAAAATTTGGGGCGGATGGCCCGGAAGGGTATAATGGTCATTTTTGGGGTTTGGGACTAAAAATCACAAAATTTCGATTTGGCCAGTTGAATGTGGCCATTTCTCATTTTTTGTGATTTTCTTGAATTTTTCTAATTTTTTCTATTTTTTTGAATTTTTATTTATTTTTCAAAAATATTGGGAATTTTCCGGATCGAAATTAATCAACCCTCGTAGTCTCAAAAATTTTCGATCCGGACTTTATGAGTCCCGAATCGATCTACAAATTTTTTAGAAATTTTTTATGAAAATCTGGGAATTTTTATGAATTTTCTAAGTATTTTTACAATTTTTTTGGATTTTTGAAAATTTCTTTTTATTTTTTTATTATTTTTTATTAACAAACCGGACCGGGTCAACCCGGTCAACGACCGAGTCAACCCGGTCCGACCGCCCATGACCCGCTCGAACCCTAAGAAAAACGACACCGTATATGCATTTATCTAAATATTTTTTATTTTTTTTAATATATTTTCTAATATCTGAATACAAAAGAAAATAACGGACGGCCGAGATCAATCTCGGATTTGATCTCGCCCGTCGACTCATGCTCAAACAAAACGACTACACTTCGGCCTCTTACACCAAAACGACGTCGCTTATCCCAAAACAAAAGAACGGCCGCGATTAAACCCGAAAATTGATCCGGACTGCTGACTCAACCTTAAGCAAAACGACGCCGTATCTAAAAAAATGCATGGACGGCTACGATCTATTTGAGATCTAATCGAGCCGTCAACTCTTCTAGACCCAAAACGACGACGTTTCCTTTAGTACTAGGACGGCTACGATCAAACTTTAGATCTAATCCGGGCCGTTCATTCCTAACATGTCCTAAACGACGCCGCACCACTTATTCAAAACGACACCGTTTTTTATTTATTATTTTCTAACTAATATACCTAATATCCGAAAATACAAAATAACGATCCGACGGTCGTAAATCAAACTTATCTATTTATCCTAGCCGTCGGATCAAGGCGACTCGGCCTATTCGCGCCAACGACTAGGGCCGAGTCGGCGATGACTTGGACTAATCACCGAATGCCACCTAGGACTTTGACTACGTTGACCGCCACGTCCGCATCGTCTTCCTCATCGCGACGACAACAAATGAACGGCCGAGAATCTCCGGCGAGATCTAACGGCGAGATCTCGCCGGAATGACCTCGGACCAACGGCGATCGACTCGCTCAAACTTCCCGATCAACATATCCAAAGATTAAGTGATTTCACCCACAGGGATCAACATATATCAAGCTTACACGGTTTCACAATCGCTGAAACTCGATCATACGAAATAGAGCATAACTATTCGATTCAACCACGGGATTCACTCGGAGGAGGTTTAGAAACCTTACCCGCAGGTCGGATCGACCTGGTTTGGCCTAGAATCGCCTAGGCAAGCTTCGACGGTGTTCGGCCATGGAGGTTGGATTTCGCGGACTCGATCGGAGGTATTTATGCAAAATCGAGGCAAAATGGATATGCGGAAGTGGTCAGCGTAGTTCGGGAAGCAAAACGCATACAATAATTTCAAAAATCGTGCTCGGAACGATGCGATGCCATTGATGCTCGGTGGAGGAATCGGAAGTTCGACCTACTCCGATTTGGAGATCGCGAGGCTAATCCAAATGGCTCGGTCGCTTTCCGGAGCTGCCGTGAAGCTTCCGAAGTGGATTGCGAAGCTCGATTTGCTCTGGATTGGCTTGACGAGCAATCCACGATGTAGTCGCTCAAACCTTCACCAATGGCGGACGTCGAGAGCTCTCTCTCTCTCTCTAACTCCCTCTCTCTTATTCCGGTGTGTTGAGCGAACAAATGAGCCTCTCTCGTTCTAGAATCCTCCTCGGGCTTTTATAGTGAGCTTTTGAAATTTGGCGCGTCGGGCGTGAGCTGGCCGAGGGTGATTCACGTGCGCCCACGTGATTTCAGGGCCCGCCGGACGGTGACGGAATCACTAGGATTCCGTCCAAGTCCATTAGACGTCCGTTGAGTCAAAAACGAGCAAGAATTGCACTTGGTTTTGAAATGGTTGACTTTCGGTCGCCGGGAACTTTGACTATCGATTCCGCCGTGCTCCGGCGGCCATTGGCCGTCGTGCCGCCGGTGGCAATCGACGGATCTTGACTTGACGAACAAAAGCCCCACCTCTATTGATCCAATTAAGCACGAATTGAACTCCAATTTGATCGTCAAAGTCCATCGTTGAACCTGCAAATGGCACGGGTGAATTTGGGGAAGATGAAGTACTGTTACGGACGGTTCAGCCGGTCCGACCGGCGATCGACCGGTCCGAACCGGTTCGATAAAGTGAATTTTATGCAAATTTCAAAATTAAACCAAATTGGCTGGGAATTTTTGCAATTAAATTTCAAAATTGAACTCAGGGGCCTGAATATTATCTAAAAAAGTAGTTTTGCCCAAAAGTTCCCATCAATTTACATGAAAACCCCAAATTTTTCAATTTGCCCAAATTAGGGAAAAGTTCAATTGAGTGTCAATTTGACCAAATTGGACCATGAGACCCATTCCAATCAATTCTAAATGTATGAAAACATAGGGTGACAGTCCAATTTTACCATGATAGTCCCTCAATTAAGATTAATTTCAAAAATTGGCAAGTTGAGGGACTTAATCGCAAATAATTTGGGGATTTTTGTCTAATTCGCGCAATTCGTGCAATTGAGGGTGCAATTAATCAAATTGAAGCTCAAAAGGACTGCAATTGAATGTCTAGACTTAAAATGTGCAAAAATTGCAAATAAAAAGACTCGAGTTGGTATTTTTTATGCAAATTCAACCTTAGGCATTATGAAGAAACACCTAAAATTGAACTCAATTTTTGATTTTTCTTGAGGTCAATATGAAAAAGGAATTAAAAGAAAAATATTGAACATTTTTCTGTATTTTTGCGATCTCGAAAAGTATTTTTTATGAATTTTTCAAGTATTTTCCTATTTTCGAAAATATTAAAAAAATGCGAAAAACATGAAAAATTATTTTTTGTTCCAAATTGGTTCCTTATGCTTGGCCAAGGCTTCCAATGTTGATTTTATAATTTTTTAATTTTTTGTGAATTTTTAATGAATTTTGGAAAATAAAACTAAAGAAAACCGATTAAAAATTCGGGTGTCAATAATGCCCCTCTTTGAAAGTAATCTCGGTCAGAGGTTGCTTTCAAAGACAAGGTGACACCTGGATCCTTAATCGACTCTGCTGGGGAAAAATCTAAAGAAAACTAGTCTTGACATTCGATTGCTTTACCTTTCTTTGTTAAAGCTCTAACTCTGTGGGGAATTATTTCGGTTCATGCTCGTCTTATGTGAAAGAGCAATGAGAAGAGAGAGACTTACCTGTAGCTCACCTGTCTATGGTTTGAGATTTGTTGATCCGAGGTTGAAAAGTCGAGTGTACGGAATTACCTGTGGACGGTTTGGCGCGATTCTGCAATGGTCGGCGTCCGTCCGGTGTCGAGCGGTGGTTTGAAGATTTGGAAGGAAGGTTCACCCTTGTAACAAAGGGGTTTCACCTATTTAAAATGGGTTTGACTATCCACTAGGGATTCATCATTTAAAAAAAAGGGGGCAGATCGGCTTTCGTCTCTCCAGCTACTCACCGTTCGAAAGGGAGGTTCACCCTTGTAACAAAGGGGTTTCACCTATTCAAAAAAAGAGATTGGCTATCCTCCATGCGGGGACTCACCATCTAAAAAGCGGATCGGCTTTCGTCTCTCCAGCTACTAACCGTCTGAGGGGGGGAGGTTCACCCTTGTAACAAAGGGGTTTCACCTATTTAAAAGAGATTGGCTATCCTCCATGCGGGGACTCACCATCTAAAAAGCGAGATCGGCTTTCGTCTCTCCAAATTACTAACCGTGCGAGGGGGAGGTTCACCCTTGTAACAAAGGGGTTTCACCTATTTAAAAGAGATTGGCTATCCTCCATGCGGGGACTCACCATCTAAAAAGCGGATCGGCTTTCGTCTCTCCAAATTACTAACCGTCGGAGAGGGTGCCATCCGAGGACCTAGGTTGACTAGTGTACCTACGGAGCTCAAACCCTATTTCAAATTTTCAAATAAGCGAGATCGGTTTTCGTCTCTCCAGCTACTAACCGTCCGAGAGGGTGCCATCTCGAGGACCTAGGTTGACTAGTGTACCTACAGAGCTCAAACCCTATTTCAAATTTTCAAATAAGCAGATCGGTTTTCGTCTCTCCAGCTACTAACCGTCCGAGAGGGTGCCATCCGAGGACCTAGGTTGACTAGTGTACCTACAGAGCTCAAACCCTATTTCAAATTTTCAAATAAGCAGATCGGTTTTCGTCTCTCCAGCTACTAACCGTCCGAGAGGGTGCCATCCGAGGACCTAGGTTGACTAGTGTACCTACGAGCTCAAACCCTATTTCAAATTTTCAAATAAGCGGATCGGTTTTCGTCTCTCCAGCTACTAACCGTCCGAGAGGGTGCCATCCGAGGACCTAGGTTGACTAGTGTACCTACGGAGCTCAAACCCTATTTCAAATTTTCAAATAAGCGGAGGATCCGAGGACCTGGGGATGCCAAAAGACCCGCAGAAAATCCAAGTTAATCAAATCTTTAAAATGCAACTTTTCCGAGGATTTGGGGTCACCAGGGAACCTGCGAAAAGTTCAATCAAACATCATTAGTATGACAACTTTAAGTTCTTGGAAAAAATTCAAGAATTCTAGACAAATTTTCAAAGTGTATTTGTGAGGGAAATGTCTCCAATCACAATTTCAAATCTCCATCGGGGATGGATTTTGAATGACACATCCCGAGTGTTCTTCAAAAAGGTTGTTTTAAAAAATTTCAAAAGGATTTTCCTTCATCCAAGAGGGCGTCTCACCATTTAGGAAGGCTTTTCTTAAAATTCAAATCTGCTCACAGGAAACCTAACCTCGAGGTTTCGGGATCATTCGAGATTCATACAATCGACTAATCGAGAAGGCATTTTAAAAGGGACCGTAATTCGAGCCAGGTCAAAGGCTTTTCAAAGGATATTCATTTTGAAGTTTAGAAATGAATTTTGATCAACAATAGTTTCTTCGGGTCTACAAGTCAAGAACCCCGAAGTCATGATAAGACAGGATTGTACTTACCCCTTTAGCGGTAGCTTCCTCGTATGATTTCTTGCATCGACCTGAAACACCTCTTAGATCGAAAAAGTTACGGTGACAGGTTGTATTTTGGTTTAAGGTGGGCTCTTTAAGAACGGCCATATTTTCAAAAGAGGGTGAACTTTGGTGATCACCTTGACATTTCTCCAGCTTTCATTTGCCTTTTGCGGAAGATTCACGATCATTCTTTTTCCAATTGATTTTGAGGATTTTCCTCTTTTCATCTTAATGATTTTTCTTTAGGATTTGCCCCTTTTCGGGATGCTCTTTTCATGGGCTTTGGCCTTGCTTTTACCAGGCACTTTGCTTTTTCTAGCCCTTTCATTCTTCATCATTTTCGCACTGACCGGCTCTTTTGAGACCAAGTATCAAAATTCTTCCGATCATGCTTTTTGACTCATTGCTTTGGTAATTCCTTTGCTTTGCCCCAGTGTGGGGGTGATCACCAACAAGGGTTTAGAAAAGAATATTCAAAGGCTCAAATTGGCTTTTCAAAGGGTAAGTGTTTGGGATATAGAAATGAGATGCTTTTCTTCACTTTGAGGTGTTCCAAGTCTTTGCCGAAATCACCTGAAGCTAATCACAAAAAGATTGATGCGAGTCGGTACAATAAAGTCTTACCCGACCTTTTCTCCAAGGAATCATCCAATGAACCTCCAAATATGCCACATTGTGGGGTGGTTCTTGACAGGGTTATATTCATAAAATTCTCCCTTTTTGGCTCGAGTGGTTATCAAGGGATACAAATGTGTATGGATAATTTTGAAATGGAAATGCCTTTCATCATTTAAATCCATGTAATCACCGCGAATGATCCCTACGTCCCAAAATTAAGCTCTTTCGCTCTATCACTCTCACTCATCGCTCAAGTGTGTCGGGGACGTGTTTAAGGACAAAGTTTGCCTCTTTTCATTTGAAGGATCATTCTTTTGAAAAGCTTTCAAAGCATGCCCTTTTATAGAAACTCGGGCGTTTTCATCAAAATTCATCGTTTGCCAAATGTTCTCATCAAAGATAATATTCAAAAGATGTTTCGTAATTTGTAAGGAATATTTCTTTGAAAGGGCCTTGTGGCTCTATAATTCCAAGTTTTTTTAATTTCAAGCACGACGGCGTATGAAAATTCTTTGTAAAGAAAGAGAACCTCAAACCTGTCTTCTTCAAATATTGGCTTCGTCCCCCGTAAAAACAAAAGGAAACAATCAGTCCAAGGTATTCAAAATTTTAAGTTCCGAAGCGATTTCTTCTCGTCTCCTTCGGACGTTGACTCCTGTCTCTGTAAAAACAAAAGGAAACAATCAGTCCAAGATATTCAAATTTTCAAATCCCGAAGTGATTTCTTCTTATCTCCTTCGGATGTTGACTCCTGTCTCCTCTTTCGGGTGTCGACTCCTGTTTCTCGTAAAGAACAAAAGGAAACAATTAGTCCAAGATATTCAAAATCCGTGATCCAAAGTAACGAGATAACTTCCCTGTTTTGATCGGTTGCTCTGCAAAGTTCTTCATGATTCCCAGTCCACCTACAAAATACAAACGTATGCAAATGCATGTATGCGAGATGTCATGCAAATGCAAAATTTTCATGTGACTCATATCTGCTCATCAACCGCTCCGAAGCTCAATTTATTTCAAGGAAAATATCTCTTCACGGCATCCGAATTCACTGGACTTGCCAATTCTTCTCCATCCATGTTTACAAGTATAAGAGCTCCCCGGATAAGACCTTCCGAATCACATAGGGGCCTTCATAATTTGGCATGAATTTGCCTCCCGGGTGTTGTGCATTTGGGAGCATTTTCTTCACAACTAGCATCCCCGCTTCAAAACTTCTAGGTTTAACCTTCTTGTTAAAAGCTCGGCCACTTTCTTCCGATAACTTTGACCATGACAGATAGCCCTTAATCGCTTTCGTCAATCAAATTCAATTGTTCGTGTCTCCGTCGACTCCACTCATCTTCCGTGAGCCCTACTTGAGACAGAATCCTTAAAGAGGGGATTTCCACCTCTACTGGTAGGACCTTCTTCCATACCGTATACCAAAGAGTAAGGAGTTGCCCCGGTTGAAGTACGAATTGAAGTTCGGTAGGCCATGAGAGCATATGGCAATCTTTCGTGCCAATCTCGATATTTCTCAGCAGCTTTGGCCAATATTTTCTTGATGTTCTTGTTTGCCGCTTCCACGGCTCCATTCATTTGCGGGCGGTAAGGCGAAGAATTAAGGTGTCGTACCTTAAATTGTTCCAATAGTTGATCGACTACCTTGTTGTTCAAATTTGAGCCATTGTGCAGTAATGATGGCTCTTGGCACTCCATATCTTGAGATGATATCTCGCTTGATGAACTTGGCCACACTATTCGCAAGTGACATTGGCATATGAGCTAGCTTCAATCCATTTGGTGAAATAATCAATAGCAACCAGAATGAAACGATGTCCGTTGGAGGCCTTTGGGTTGATAGGGCCGATCATATCAATTCCCCACATGCGAGAATGGCCATGGCTCGACATTTGATGTAGCTCGGTTGGCGGCGCATTTATCCTGTCGCCGTATACCCGGCATTGATGACAGGGATCTAACATGCTGGTTGCAATCCGACTCGATAGTCAACCAATAATACCCGAGTCTCATAATCTTTTGGCGAGGAGGTGGCCATTCATATGCGGTCCGCATTCCCCTTCATGAATCTCTTTCATAATGAGATTTGCTTCTTTGGAATTCACGCACCTCAGCGGGGACCGAGTCAAAGGATCTCTTGTATAGGATCCGTCCGCTGAGGAAAAATTTAGATGCCATCTTACTTATGTACTTTTTATCTTCCGGTTGACTGTCTGCAAGGGAATTCGCCCTTCAGTAAGTAATTCTTGATGTCATGATACCACGGTTCTTCGTCGGGTTCCTCTTCAATGACCATGCGGTATGCGGGTTGCTCTAAAATATCAATCCTTAATGGCTCTATCTCAAGACCATTTTGCACTTGTAACATTGCTGATAATGTAGCCAAAGCATCAGCAAAATGGTTCCGAGTTCTCGCGAGATATTCGAAAGTAATCTCCTCAAAGTGTTGGATCGGCTCTTCGAGGTATTTATGATAAGGAATAAGCTTGGGATCCTTTGTCTTCCACTCCCCTTGAGTTTGTAAAATGATTAGCATGGAATCTCCATATACCAAGTAGCTTCTTCACCTTTAATGAGATGGCCAATTGTAATCCTAGTATGCGAGGCTTCATATTCGGAAATGTTGTTGGTACAGGGGAATACCAACTTGGCTGAAACTGGATAATGTTGATCTTCGGGGGATATCAAAACGCCCCGATGCACGATCCAAGTGAGGTTCACCGCACCGTCAAAGTACATTGTCCATTTGTCTTCGGATATATTCAGGATTTGACCTCCCTTGTTTTGCTCTGAAACGTCCTTAGGAGGATTCTCGGCTAGCATGTCAGCAATTGCTCTTCCCTTGACAGATTTTTGGGGAGAGGTTTTGATATCGAACTCGAAAGCGGTATTTGCCATTTAGCCATCTTTCCCAACAATGTTGGCTTCTCCAAAAGGTATTTGATGGGGTCATTTTCAGTGACCAGCTCTATATGATAATGCGGTGTATACTTGCCTCAATCTGTGGAGGACCCAAACCAATGCTACGCAAGTCCTTTCCACTTTGTTGGGTATTTGACTTGAGATGTTGTAAACTTTTTGCTCAAATAATATATGGCCCGCTCTTTACGATCCTTGGGGTTAGTTTGGGCAAGTAAAGCTCCCAAGGACTCATCATTAACCGTCGATATAGAGTTAAAGGAACGTCGGGGATAGGAGGTACCAATACTTGGAGGTTGTACCAGATATTCCTTGATCTTCTCAAATGCTTGTTGGCATTCCGCATCCCATTTCACCTTTGCACCTTTCTTTAGCAACTTGAAGAAGGGTTTCGCCGTTTCGATAGTTGGGATATGAATCTGGATATATAATTCAATCTTCCCGAGAACCCCCTTACTTCTTTAACATGAATGAGGAGTTCCTATTTCCCATATGGCTTTAATCTTGGAAGGGTCAATTTCAATACCACGGCTGCTCACCACAAACCCTAGCAGCTTTCCGGATCTTGCGCCAAATACGCATTTCGCAGGATTCAACTTGAGCTTATACTTTCTCAATCGATCAAATAACTTCTTCAGCACTTTAACATGGTCTTCTCCAGGCTTGGATTTGGCAATCATATCATCCACATAGACCTCGATCTCCTTATGTATCATATCATGAAAAAGGGTCACCATAGCCCTCGATATATGTTGCACCTGCATTTTTCAACCCAAATGGCATCACCTTGTAACAAAAAGTTCCCCATTGTGTAGTGAATGAGGTCTTGATCTTATCTTTTTCCTTCAAAGCATGATCCGATTATATCCCGAGAATCCATCCATAAAGGAGAACAATTCAAAACCCGCAAGATCGTCGACGAGCACATCAATGTGCGGTAGGGGAAAATCATCCTTGGGACTAGCTTTGTTCAAGTCCCGATAATCCACGCATATTCTAATTCTCCCATCCTTCTTCTTAATCGGTACGATATTGGCGACCCAATCAGCATATGGGACAGCCTCGATAAATCCAACTTTAAGGAGCTTCATCACCTCTTCCTTGATTTTATCCGCCGGTTCGGGATTCATTCTTCTCGGGTGATTGATTTACCGGGTGTGCAAGAAGGATCTGTGGGCAAAGCATGCTCCACAATCTCACGATCTAGACCCGGCATGTCAAGATACGACCGAGGCGAAGATATCTTGATATTCCTTGAGTAACACCGTCATTCTTAAAATATCTGGCTGCGGACAGGTGTCCTCCTATTTTCACTTCCTTGACGCAATGTCGAAATCTCCCAAATTAATAGTGATAGGTTCTTCAGAAATAGGAGGCTTAGATTCTTCGAAACAATCCCATTCTTTCTTGATATCGCTCACATCAACCTCGTCTATATCAACTTCGCATGCATAGTCATCGAGCTGATATGAGTCACATATTAACCTTGTTATGTATGGGTGGGATGACATGCCCGAAATGCACCATGAAAGGTTAGTATTCAAAGATGATAAAATTGAAGGATGCATGATTCCTATCATGAAAACATCTTTCAAATTTCAATTTTCTTAGATAAGGAAAGGAGAACTAGTCCACGATCTTCCGGACATCCCGGTTCTCAAAAGCTGTTTAAAATCCTAGATCATATGGCGGATCGGGCCTCAAGTTTCACGGTAGAATCAATTGTCATCATCGGACCAATCCGTTGCTCCACATGTCCGTAATCAAATTTGAAATGTTTTTCATTAATAAATGCAACTAAGAACAATACAAGATCGCACTTCCCCGGATCACGGCATGTGACCCAAAGGGTGCTAAAACATCAAAAAGCTTTAAAGCAAATGCAGTAATCAAAATGCATTAAAAGATAAAGTTCAGAAAGAGCCTTTTACTCGGGGGTGGGGAAATCATCGTCCGGCCACTCCAATTATCACGTTCACCCGATTATCCAGGAACGGGTTGAATAAGTCTCGGCTCTGCATTCTCGAAATGTCCTCATCTTCCAGCCATTTGCCTCCTTTAGAAAATACCTCGAATAAAGGATTTAGGAGCATTTTTCCTCTAGCTTTCCATACATCGGTACCTATGAAACGGCCACCTTGGCGTCCACGGCGTCCACGGTCTCCATAACGATTGTTTCGACCTCGGCCTCGACCTATGTTATTTTCCGCTATTCCGCTATAACCCGAGACCAACCTTGTGGTCATTTGAGCCCAAATTCAAAGGGTTACGAATTCCCCGACCATATTTCCCTAATCCAAAGACCCGGAATAAATCCATTCGAGAGTAGCACTTTTCCCGCCATAGTTGCGGGTCTCGAAAGCTCTGTATAGCCACCTTTGCATTTGGTGACACATGCATGATGATACAATGTCAAAGGTGTGATAACTCAGCTCCTCCTCCTTTGAGGGTTCAATGTAAGGGACCATCCCTTTTAAAGTCGCTCGATGTCCCGTCTCGCCATGGACGGTGATCAACTGACCTTTGACCACAAATTTTAACTTTTGATGCGAGAGAGGAAGGTACCGCTCCGGACACATGAATCCACGGTCTTCCCGGGAGCAGGGTGAAGGCGCTTGGAATATCCAACACTTGGAACGGTATAGAGAAAGTTACCGGTCCAATGTCAATGTCCAACTCAATCTCTCCTACAACATTCTTGGAGACTCCATCAAATGATCGGATGGTGGCCTTGGATGTCTTCACAAAATCTTCATTGATCCCCAAGCTTCTCAAAGTGCTTAGTGGACACAAAGTTGAAAGCGGAACCATTATCAATTAAGACGTGAGGCACCTCTTTTCCGTGACACCTCACGGCTATGTAAAGGGCTTTGTTGTGGACCCGCCCTTCTTTCGGGAAGTCTTCGTCCGAGAAGGATATCTCGGTCCTTCGAAGGATAGCACCCACAAAGTCTCCCAATTGCACTTCGTTAATTGTCTCTGGAACATGCACCTCATCCAAAGCACCTTCAAAAGGGCGTCTTTGTGCTTTTCAGAATTTTTGAAGAGATCCAAGAAGGAAATGCATGCGGGCATCTTCCTGCAGCTTGGTCAACGACATCATATTCACTGGTCCTCACGACCGATTGCAACTTCTCAACCTCTTCCTGCAGTTGGGATTCTCTTTTCGGAATCCACTTCTCTCGGGGATAACATCTTCCGGATCTCATTATGGCGTCAATCTCGCCCGTTCCATAATCCCAATGAACCGCCCTTGAGTTGTACTCTTCCACAAAGGTAATTTAATCCTCACCGGTATGATCTTTTCCGGTAGTGATTCGGATGTTGATGGTTTTTCCGAACTAGAAGCTTCTAACTCCCAGCTATCAACTTTGTTCAAATCAATCACAAAACGAATTGGGGCATCTACCATCCCAATCATTTCATCCTCATGAACGTCATCGGGGTTATGTTCGGACTGGCCTTACCAGCGTGGCATTTTCTTCATCGAAATCCTCCGCCTTTCTCTTCGACTCTCGGGATAATCCCTTCAATCCTCATGCCAATCTCCACCGGATGTTGGAACGATGAGTACGTGTATGCATACATGCGATCAAAGTATTCCGCCGGAAGTGACTTTAGTACAAACTCCAGCATTTCTCTCTCCGACAACGGTGGTTGCACCATCACGGCGTGTTTCTTCCACCTTCTTGCAAAGAGCTCAAAACTCTCATCTTCACCTTTCCGGATGTTCAACAAATTAGCCTTAGTGAAATAACCCCTAATCCCAGCTTCAAAGTGACTTAAGAAGTGCTCCGATAAATCCTCCCACTCGGGACCCGGTCTAGGTCAATTAATCGAAACCATGCTAGTGCGGGGCCCGTTAAACTTTGTCCAAAGTTCCGGATCGAGTGTTTCGTCATCTTCTTGGTGGCCAACCATTTGGCGAAGATAGTATGAGACATGCGCCGCAGGGACACCCAGCGCCATTATACTTCGTGCGGAAGACCACTCTCGGGTTCACACCTTGAGGCGGGACGTTTCTTGCTTGAGTAAGTGGCGTAATCAGCTCCTTCAACTCATCCATTTTCCTCGACACGTCATCTCCTTGCTCTTGAAGTAGAGCGATCTTTCGATTCTGTGTCTCCATGGTCCGCCGTATCTCCCGGAATCCGCATGCTTTCTTCTATCGCCATAGTATTCCTTTTGGTCGTCGATTGCGATAAATCTGCTACCATAGTTGTTAAATGACGCATGTGCGTCTCCAGATTAGAAAGTCGCATATCGACCTCTCGATTCTCCTCGTTCATTCCGAGGAGCCGCTTGGTCCTTAACTTCATCGATCGTTCCCACAAATTCATCGCTTGCGGGGGTCATCCATTCCACCCCACCCATCGGGGACTACATCTCCGAGTCAACAAAGAAACTCGGGGGCGCCGAATATAGCACTTTAAAGTTGTACCCACCACTATCTTCCCCCAGGTTATCAACTATTTCGCCCCTCTCTAGGGCTTTCTTGCAAAAATCTTCTATCGCCTCGGCGGGCCTTATCCAGACGGACTTCATATTCGTCTATCTCTTCAATTTCTTGACCATCTTTGATGCTCATCAAATATCCCGAGGGTATTTTTAAAACAGCTCCCCTCGTAGGTTTCATCGTGAACTCCTCGACAGCATGTTCACCGCCACGTAGGTCCCCTTGAAAGCGACATTTTCCATTCTTCCTATGACGCCCAAGCTAATCAATTTTTCCAAGCAAGCCTCTTTTTGCTCCCGGAAATACTCTCTCCTTCCGGGTATTGCGAGGCCAATGTCAAGATATCCCGCATTTTATCCATATTCACTATGAACTCCAGAACCTCCTCCTCTTCATCTCCAAAGATCGCGTTCACCTCACGATGCTCGGGTAGTGGGTTCTCGCTGTACATTCGGTTCGGCTTTATCAAACTCCAGAACTTTTCCGTCGATCAATGCTTGCACCTTGAACTTCGAGAGCGAGACAGGTTGTCCGCGTTATGCCCCCTTTCTCCCATATGGTATACGCACGTCCGGGTCTCATCATACCCGGAAATCTTGGCGGGTGAGCTCGAGGTGGCTCTTTTGCAACTAAGCGATTTTCCAATAGCATGGGTAACAATTTGGATAAGGGTCGGGGTAGTGGGGTAAAAACAACTGGGTTTTTCTTTCCGAATTCCGGTGGTTTGGAAGCGGTCCAGAGGACGTTCCTTGGGTAGGAATTGAAGGCGAGAAATTTCCGGGCTTTGGCGGATTAGGGACAAAAGCTACTTCTCCGGTTTGCTCCCTAATATCCCTTCTCAAAGGGTATTGGCGTTTGAAAGGCGCCTCGGGTATCTTCTTCTCTCTCGGTGCCCACTCATGACGCTCCGCCACCTTGATCGGGTGTGCAAATGTCCGACACCCGAGGTGTTCACTTTGTCGAAAAATTCAAACGGAAGGGCCTTGAGAAACAGATCTATTAGTTCTTCTTCCGGGACGGGCGGCTTTACCCGCACAGCCGGTGCTCTCCATCTCCGGGCGTAGGCGCGAACGGTCTCGCTCTTTCCTTTTACGGTCCTTAAAAGGTCCTCTCTAGTTAGGGCGGTCGAGTGTTAAACTTGTATTGCCGAAGGAACTCGTCTCGCCGGTTTATCCCAATCGGCGAGCCTCTCTCGCTCCAATTCAATGAACCACGCCGGGCTGCCCCGAGATAGGCTTTCCCGGAAGGTGTTAACCAAGTAGTGGAATGTTGTCGGAGAATCGCGACATTCGGCGCAAGTAATACTTCAAGTGCGCCTTGGGACACCCTGGTCCCGTTATATCTCCTCACAAAGTCTGGTTCCTTGTAATCGCAGGAACCTCTATCTTTTCAAACGGTGCAACCTTATCGAATCTCGAGAGTTCATAACCCCGACTCGCCAAACACTCTTCGATCTTAGCGAGCCTCTTAATTTCCTCTTCCATTTTGAGGACTTGCTTCTCCTTTTTCTCCGAGATCAATCACAATGGGAGGATCCTTAGGCGGTCTCTCCGGATTCGAGTGGGATTAGCGGCGGGCGCCGGATTAGCGTTCGCCCCATCGGATGGCCCCGCAGAGTTTGAGAGTTAGGGTCAACGGGGTATCTCCCCGGCTTGCAATCATCATTGCCTTCATCTCCGCCACCATTGTGGCGATCACATTCATTTGATTTTCCAGATTACCCACACGAGGTGCGAGCTCTTCTTGTTCCATCCTTAACTTGCGCGTTTTGCTACGAGTCCTCGTATTTATCGCTCACCTGTTTTCGGGATATCAAATCAGTATGGGAAATATTAAAGGATTGGAGACATTGATCCGTGGTAATTGACTTTTCTATATGTATGCATGAAATGCTCATAAAAGAAATAGTATGTATTTATTACAAACCAAATTGTTCAAAAGTATCTAAAAGATAACAAATATGTAAAATCTAAATGGAGGAATGGATCTATCCAAGTCGGGGGCGTTTCCACTCTTCTTGCTCTTCCCGGTCCATCGGAATCCCACAAGTATGGGTCTTCTCCCTCTTCGATATCCACTTGCTCTAGATCTTCGGGAATGTACGGTTCTACTCCCGGTACATATGGTACTATGTACTCGGCTCATATGACTCTACTTCTTCAATCCGAGGAGATACGCACTCGGGTACATATGGCTCTACCATTGATTGGCGATACTCCTTAAACTTCTTGATATACTCCTTGGAAGCTCCGTGAATGTTCATCTCATTATCCAAATAATCCGGCCACTCAACTTGTTGCAGCGGGGAGTTCTTCAAAGCATGAAGGATAAGCTTGATCCGAGCCCGATACAACTCCTTTGTTTCCTTAGTGAGCTTTCCTCGTGTCATATCAAATGAGAAAATCCCGGGACAAACATCCGGTGGTATCTCTTGTAGAACTCCAAATTGCCTCACCACTCGAATGGGGTAATACGCCACAGCGCCGGTACATCCCAATAAGGGAATAGGGTTATCTTCAATACCCGAAATGCGAGCTTCTACGATCTTGGGCCAAGTCAAACGCCATCTAATATGCTCGGGTTTCAAATTGTCCAATAGCTCAACCCACTTTTTGAATGAGTATTTGGGTACAAGGGATTGACACTTAAGGAAGGATCTAAGGGGGTGAACGTGCTCATTGATCTCATAACACCCCACCCGGAGTTGGAAAGTCTTTATATGAGAGGTGAACCACAAGTGGAGTAATCCGCTAGACGCTTGGAAAACGGCCTTTTTTGAAGACTTGGAACGATTCGGGGAGAGAAAAGTCTCAGCTAAGATCATGTACGAATAATCCCAGCGACAACACGCCCGTCCGGCTATATGAGTTATGGAGGGGTCAAAAGTAGTTCTAGAAGTCGGGAATAGAACGAATGCAAAGAAAGCCAAAATGAACACCTTTCCCGATTTATGACCGGTTTCGGTGGGTAGAGAGGAATAGTTATCGAAAAGGAACGAGAATGTGAACTTGTTGGAATTGGACTTGTAAACTTTTTCAATTTCGAAGTTTTAAGGCGAAGGAAACTCGATAACGAACGAGTGGAATCCATGTCCAAAGGGGGTTGAGCTATACGTTCTTCAAATTTGGCCCCGATAATAGCGGTATACTCCTCAAGCGTAGGGGTCAATTCCAATCCTCGAAAGTTGAACGTCATTGTTCGCGCGTCCCATGCCTTGGCTAGTGCTTGAATGAGCGCCGGTTGGTATTCCACTTTGATCAAATCTACAAGTCGTCCCAAACGTCCTTCCACATAGGCTTTGTTGACGATGTCGAGGCGATCCCACCATATAGCAAGTTCCTTGCGCGGTATTGGGATGACTTTGATGTCTCCATTCCCCATGATCTAAGAATGCAAAAATGATGATCCTAAAGTCAATTACCACGAGTTTAATATGCATATGCATGTAATGTGATGCAAATGTGCTAACCAAATTCCATGTCATCTTTTGGTAACATGAGGGTCAACTACTCCCACTTGACCCAAATAAGCCAAATAGGGTAATTATGGACCAAATCTCACCCAAAGATGGCATGTAATTTGATTAGGATCGTTTAAGCGTAATCGGGGTAAAAAGGTCGTTCACAAATTGACAACTCATGAAATTTACAAGTCTAATACAATAAAGTCAAAAAAGATAGAACATGATAATATCCAGAGATGTTCGGACAATAAATGTCGATGAAAGTACATAATAGACTCAAAATATAATGAAACCTAGAAAATGCCCCAAAGTCGTACTAATCTAGACAAGTGGGAATGGTATCCTCATCCGATGAAATCTCTACTATCTCGGGAAGCTTGATATCTTCTTCATCATCGAGGATATGGTGATGATTTCCTTCTTCTTAATCGGAGAATGTTTTGGGGCCGTCTTGGTAGCATGAGGCTTCCTCGCCAACTTCATGTACAATTCCCGCATTCTTTCTTTCTCGCGCTCGAGCTCCAAATATCGTCCACATCGGGTATAATCGCAACTCTCGCTACGGATGCGGTTCCGTCCGTTGAGCTCTCGTCCGTGAACAAATCCGAAAACTCGGAATGTAGCGGGTACTCGGTCCTCGCGTCGAATGGTCCTCCGCTTCCATGTGAATACATCGGGTGCATCAACACGACTTTGGGGCGCC
The DNA here is from genome assembly GCF_020921035.1 of Rhodamnia argentea. NCBI lineage: Eukaryota > Viridiplantae > Streptophyta > Magnoliopsida > Myrtales > Myrtaceae > Rhodamnia > Rhodamnia argentea. Next base: position 32,505,726 of record NC_063153.1, on the reverse strand, counting down.
ATCTATCCTAAAAAGGAAAATTTGACTTTCAACCCCGATCACTTAAACGATCTTACAAATTGTGATGATATGTAGTGGAAATGTATGATATGCAAAATTTAAATTTACAAGTTCAAAATAAAAAGGGTAGAAAGCCTTACCAACCGATGTTACTTTTTTTTGGTTTTTGGTTTTAGGTATACCAACCATCCATTTCACATGCGCATGAGACAGGTGAGGTTTAACTCTAAAGAAATCAAAAAGGCTCGGGTATGGACCTAAAAAGGCTCCCGCTATACAAATCGATGGGCCGCCCACAAGCGCAATCAAACAACAAGTGGGTAGGACCATCAATCTTGCATAGCGAGCGGGATCAAATATGGTCAACCCAAGTGCAATCAAACACAAGAGCTTCACATACCGATCCCTATCTATGGCGACCTAAAAGGTGATTTCGCGGCTCGGGTTTAGGCGCTTGTGTGTGCAGTGTCGTGATCCTCAAAATATGCGAGACATGCACAACAATTTATATTCAAAACACCGCTTCAAAATTTGCATAAATAAACAAACAATCCAAAACTCCATATCTCGCATCAAAAATGGTTAGCATAGACGCCACCCCTTATAACTCCCATCTGCATCAACATTTAACACTTTTTTGTTAGTGGACGTACCTCATCTTCAAGAGCATCTGCAGAAAACGAGGTTAGAAAACAATCAGCATTTTTATCGGCTTAAATCCATCTAAATTAGTCCCCGGTGGAGTCGCCGGTCTGTCGCGACCCTCCCGGAAATTTCCTTCCCGGGGGTGGAATAGGGCTAACGAGCCGATCCCCCTCCTTTTTTATAGACATATACATGGGGGATCGCGAGTCTCTCCCAAGACCCATTACTCGAATCGCGATGTCGGGTAAAATTTTTCAAATATCGAAATTGACCTTGTGTGGTCGGGTGGCATGTGCGAGATGTACATGCAATTTAGAGTCGCCACCGATCGATTTATTGGAAGGTACGATCGGAAACCCTTACCGAGCGGTCGGGAGAAACCGTTCGGTTCCGCGAAAACCAGAGATTTTGGGTCCGGGGATTTGGTTACGCCAAGTTTCATATTTGACGCCCTTTCGGTTACCGATGTTGATTGTTTTTCTAACCTAAGATTTCATGCAGATGCGATATCGGGTGAGGTAGGCCCTAAAAAAAAATCTAAGTATTCATACGAGATGGGATTTTTCTATCCTAATCAATCACAATCAAAAAAATAATGCGCAATCAAAATCATTACAATCGATCAAATCAATCAATCAAGGTTCAATATGTCTAAAATGGCCCTATCGGCCCACACAAAAATCAATTTTGGGTATCGGGGTGATTTGGTAAAAATTTGGGGCGGATGGCCCGGAAGGGTATAATGGTCATTTTTGGGGTTTGGGACTGAAAATCACAAAATTTCGATTTGGCCAGTTGAATGTGGCCATTTCTCATTTTTTGTGATTTTCTTGAATTTTTCTAATTTTTTCTATTTTTTTTGAATTTTTATTTATTTTTCAAAAATATTGGGAATTTTCCGGATCGAAATTAATCAACCCTCGTAGTCTCAAAAATTTTCGATCCAGACTTTATGAGTCCCGAATCGATCTACAAATTTTTTAGAAATTTTTTATGAAAATCCGGGAATTTTTATGAATTTTCTAAGTATTTTTACAATTTTTTTGGATTTTTGGAAATTTCTTTTTATTTTTTATTATTTTTTATTAACAAACCGGACCGGGTCAACCCGGTCAACGACCGGATCAACCCGGTCCGACCGCCCATGACCCGCTCGAACCCTAAGAAAAACGACACCGTATATGCATTTATCTAAATATTTATTATTTTTTTTAATATATTTTCTAATATCTGAATACAAAAGAAAATAACGGACGGCCGAGATCAATCTCAGATTTGATCTCGGCCGTCGACTCATGCTCAAACAAAACGACTACACTTCGGCCTCTTACACCAAAACGACGTCGCTTATCCCAAAACAAAAGAACGGCTGCGATTAAACCCGAAAATTGATCCGGACATTGACTCAACCTTAAGCAAAACGACGCCGTATCTAAAAAATGCATGGACGGCTACGATCTATTTGAGATCTAATCCGAGCCGTCAACTCTTCTAGACCCAAAACGACGACGTTTCCTTTAGTACTACGGACGGCTACGATCAAACTTTAGATCTAATCCAGGCCGTTCATTCCTAACATGTCCTAAACGACGCCGCACCACTTATTCAAAACGACACCGTTTTTTATTTATTATTTTCTAACTAATATACCTAATATCCGAAAATACAAAATAACGATCCGACGGTCGTAAATCAAACTTATCTATTTATCCTAGCCGTCGGATCAAGGCCGACTCAGCCTATTCGCGCCAACGACTAGGCCGAGTCGGCGATGACTTGGACTAATCACCGAATGCCACCTAGGACTTTGACTCTGTTGACCGCCACGTCTGCATCGTCTTCCTCACTGCGACGACAACAAATGAACGGCCGAGAATCTCCGGCGAGATCTAACGGCGAGATCTCGCCGGAATGACCTCGGACCAACGGCGATCGACTCGCTCAAACTTCCCGATCAACATATCCAAAGATTAAGTGATTTCACCCACAGGATCAACATATATCAAGCTTACACGGTTTCACAATCGCAGAACTCGATCATACGAAATAGAGCATAACTATTCGATTCAACCACGGGATTCACTCGAGGAGGTTTAGAAACCTTACCCGGAGTCGATCGACTGGGTTTGGCCTAGAATCGCCTAGGCAAGCTTCGACGTTGTTCGGCCATGGAGGTTGGATTTCGCGGACTCGATCGGAGGTATTTATGCAAAATCGAGGCAAAATGGATATGCGGAAGTGGTCAGCGTAGTTCGGGAAGCAAAACGCATACAATAATTTCAAAAATCGTGCTCGGAACAAGACGATGCCATTGATGCTCAAGTGGAGGAATCGGAAGTTCGACCTACCCGATTTGGAGATCGCGAGGCTAATCCAAATGGCTCGGTCGCTTTCCGGAGCTGCTTTGAAGCTTCCGAAGTGGATTGCGAAGCTCGATTTGCTCTGGATTGGCTTGACGAGCAATCCACAGTAGTCGCTCAAACCTTCACCAATGGCGGACGTCGAGAGCTCTCTCTCTCTCTCTAACTCCCTCTCTCTCTATTCCGGTGTGTTGAGCGAACAAATGAGCCTCTCTCGTTCTAGAATCCTCCTCGGGCTTTTATAGTGAGCTTTTGAAATTTGGCGCGTCGGGCGTGAGCTGGCCGAGGGTGATTCACGTGCGCCCACGTGATTTCAGGCCCGCCGGACGGTGACGGAATCACTAGGATTCCGTCCAAGTCCATTAGACGTCCGTTGAGTCAAAAACGAGCAAGAATTGCACTTGGTTTTGAAATGGTTGACTTTCGGTCGCCGGGAACTTTGACTATCGATTCCGCCGTGCTCCGGCGGCCATTGGCCGTGCCGCCGGTGGCAATCGACGGATCTTGACTTGACGAACAAAAGCCCCACCTCTATTGATCCAATTAAGCACGAATTGAACTCCAATTTGATCGTCAAAGTCCATCGTTGAACCTGCAAATGGCACGGGTGAATTTGGGGAAGATGAAGTACTGTTCGGGACCGGTTCGGCCGGTCCGACCCGGCGGATCGGACCGGTCCGAACCGGTTCGCATGCATGAATTTTATGCAAATTTCAAAATTAAACCAAATTGGCTGGGAATTTTTGCAATTAAATTTCAAAATTGAACTCAGGGGCCTGAATATTATCTAAAAAAGTAGTTTTGCCCAAAAGTTCCCATCAATTTACATGAAAACCCCAAATTTTTCAATTTGCCCAAATTAGGGAAAAGTTCAATTGAGTGTCAATTTGACCAAATTGGACCATGAGACCCATTCCAATCAATTCTAAATGTATGAAAACATAGGGTGACAGTCCAATTTTACCATGATAGTCCCTCAATTAAGATTAATTTCAAAAATTGGCAAGTTGAGGGACTTAATCGCAAATAATTTGGGGATTTTTGTCTAATTCGCGCAATTCGTGCAATTGAGGGTGCAATTAATCAAATTGAAGCTCAAAGGGACTGCAATTGAATGTCTAGACTTAAAATGTGCAAAAATTGCAAATAAAAAGACTCGGTTGGTATTTTTTATGCAAATTCAACCTTAGGCATTATGAAGAAACACCTAAAATTGAACTCAATTTTTGATTTTTCTTGAGGTCAATATGAAAAAGGAATTAAAAGAAAAATATTGAACATTTTTCTGTATTTTTGCGATCTCGAAAAGTATTTTTTATGAATTTTTCAAGTATTTTCCTATTTTCGAAAATATTAAAAAAAATGCGAAAAACATGAAAAATTATTTTTTGTTCCAAATTGGTTCCTTATGCTTGGCCAAGGCTTCCAATGTTGATTTTATAATTTTTTAATTTTTTGTGAATTTTTAATGAATTTTGGAAAATAAAACTAAAGAAAACCGATTAAAAATTCGGGTGTCAACACTCGGGATACTTGATGAGCATTAAAGATGGCCAAGAAATTGAAGAGACAGACAAATATGAAGTCCGTCTGGATAAGGCCCGCCGAGGCGATAGAAAGTTTTTGCAAAGGGCCCTAGAGAGGGGCGAAATAGTCGATAACCCGGGGGAAGATAGTGGCGGTTACAACTTTAAAGTGCTATATTCGGCGCCCCCGAGTTTCTTTGTTGACTCTGGAGATGTAGTCCCCGATGGATGGGGTGGAATGGACGACCCCGAAAGTGAAGAATTTGTGGGAACGGTAGATGAAGTCAAAGACCAAGCGGCTCCTCGGAATGAACAGGTGAATCGGGAGTCCAACGTGCGACTTTCTAATCTGGAGACCCATATGCGACATTTAGCAACCATGGTAGCGGAATTATCGCAACTGATGGCTAAGAATGATGCCATGAGAGTAGAAGAGAACATGCAAATTCTGGAGATACGGCGGGCTATAGACACACAAAATCGAAAGATCGCTCTACTGGAAGAGCAAGGAGACAATGTGTCGAGGAAAATGGATGAGTTGAAGGAGCTGATTACGCCACTCACCCAAGCAAGAAATGTTCCGCCTCAAGGCGCGAACCCGAGAGTGACCTTCCGCACGAATGTCGCGACCCTCCGTCGGAAATTCGTTCGATAAATCCCGGCGGGGCGAGTAGGGTTAACGAGCCGATCCTCCTTTTATACATTGTTTATGGGATCACGGGTCTCTCCCAAGACCCATTACTCGAATCGCGATGTCGGGTAAAATTTATCAAATATCGAAATTGACCTTGTGTGGTCGGTTGGCATGTGCGAGGTGTACATGCAATTTGGAGTCGCCACCGATCGATTTATTGGAAGGTACGATCGGAAAACCTTACCGAGCGGTAGGGAGAAACCGTTCGGTTCCGCGAAAACTAGAGATTTTTGGGTCCGGGGACTTGGTTACGCCAAGATTCGAATTGACGTCCTTTCGGTTACCGATGTCGAGTGTTTTTCTAACCTAGGATTTCATGCAGATGCGATATCGGGTGAGGTAGGTCCTAACAATTCTAAGTATTCATGCAGATGGGAATTTTCTATCCTAATAATCACAATCATAAAAATTAAACGCGCAATCAATATAATCGCAATCAATCAAATCAAATCAATCAAGGTTTGGCATGTCTAAAATGGCCCTATCGGCCCACACAAAATTCAAATTTGGGTTTCGGGATGATTTGGTGAAAATTTGGGGCGAAAGGCCCGAAAAGGGTAGAATGGTCATTTTTTGGGGTTCGGGACCCGAAAATCACAAAACCGGGGTCGAGCCAGTTGAATGTGGCCATTTCCCATTTTTTGTGATTTTCTTGAATTTTTCTAATTTTTTCTAATTTTTTGGAATTTTTATTTATTTTCTAAAAAATGTTGGAAATTTTCCGGATCGACACAGATCGACCCTCGAAGTCTCGAAATTCTCGATCCAGAATTTATGAGTCCCGAATCGATCTACAAATTTTTAGAAATTTTTTGTGAAAATCCGGGAATTTTTATGAATTTTCCAAGTATTTTTGTGATTTTTTTTTGGATTTTTGTGGAAATTTCTTTTATTTTTTATTATTTTTTTATTAATAAACCGGACCGGGTCAACCCGGTCAACGACCGGTCAACCCGGTCCGACCGCCTACAGAACTGTTATACGTACAAACGACACCGTATATGTATTTATCCTATTTATTTTTGTATTTTCCAATATTAAATCCTAATATCCGAATATACTAAAAAGAAACGGACGGCCAAGATCCATTCCGAAATCCATCCGGACCGTTGGCTCTATCTCATTAAAAACGACGCCGCTTCTCAACATCAAATGGGCGGCCAGGATTAAATCTCAAGACTTCATCTCAACCGTCGAAGCCTATTAAACTAAACGACGCCGCATCACTCTTCAAACGGACGGCCGAGATCTAATCTATGGCTCGATCTAAGCCGTTGATTCGCCTATACTACTAAACGACGACGCTTCAGCCATCTTACACGAAACGGCGACGCATTGATTAAGACACCGAACGGCCGTGATTAATCCTAGGTCCGATCCTAACCGTTCGTTTCTGATCTACCTAAAACGACGTCGCAACATCTACAACAAACGACACCGTTTCTGCATTTTCTATTTTTCTACCTAATAAACGAAATTTCAGAAAATATAAAAAGACGATCCAACGGCTGAGAATCAAATTTCCCTAATTATCTCAGCCGTTGGATCAAGGCCGAGTCGGCTCAACTGCGCCAACGGCCAAGGCGACTCGGCGCGAGCCGGACCTATGAGAGCTTGACACGTCAGACTTTGACCACGCCGACCGGCCACGTCACCTTCATCTCCTACCTTGCGACGACAACAATCGGACGGCTGAGAGCTCTCCGGCGAGATCTCACCGAAAAAGTCTCAAACCAACGGCGATCGACTCCTTTCGACCTCTAGATTAACATATCTCAGAATCACGTGATTTCATGCACAGAATCACCACAAATCGAACTCGCACAGTCATAGCATTGCCAAGTTCAAACATACAAACCAGATCATAACAATCAAATCCAAGCTTCAAGCATGTACAAATCAAGATAGAAATACTTACCTCGGGCTCCGATCGAGCCCGGAGTCGCCAGATTTGTCCGGCCGAAGTCCGACCGGACCGCGATGATTTTGAGGTTCGACTCGGGTTTTCGGGCGAGATCGATGAAAGGAACAAATGCGATTGTGATCAGCAATGCACAAGGACAAAAACGCACACAAAAATTGCAAGGATCGTGCGTGAATCGGTGAGATGCCATAGACGCACAGTAGGATAATCGCAAGCTCGACTCACCCGATTTGGACATTTCAAGCGGGCTGAGCTGGTGCGATCAACTCGTCTAAGCTTGGAGGAAGTTCCGGTGATGATCCGCCGCGCCGATTTGGCCTGGATTGGCCGGACCGAAGTAGCACAGGTTCGGTCCGCAAATCGCGTTTGAACTCTGCGCGGGAGCCTCTCTCTCTTACTCTCTCTCTTTCTCTCTCTATTACGGTGTGTTGAGCGAGCAAATGAGCCTCCTCCTTACTCTCGAACCTTCCCATCTATTTATACCAAGTTTTCAAAAACGCGCGCGTCGGGTGAGCTCGAGTCGGTGACGTCCTCACGTGCGAGCACGTGGTTTTTGGTTCGCCCGAAGTCGGACGGAGATGGCCATCACAACAGATTCCGTTTGGTCCTCCGTTAGTCACGAATCGAGCTCAAATTAGAGTATTATGTGAAATGTTGACTTCTCGGACCAACGAAGCTTTGACCGGCAATTCCGATCTCCTCCGGCGATGACTGGCCGTGCCGGTGATGGCAATTGACGCAGCTTATCCCGACAAACACAAGCCCCATATTAATTATCTCAATTAGGTCCGAATTGGCCTTCGATTTGACGATCAAAGCTCGCATTCAAAACCTGCAAAAATCACGTGAGTTCCGTGAAGAAGATGAAGTACTGTTCTGGATCGGTTCGACCGGTCCGACCGGCGGTCAGACCGGTGCGAACCGGTTCGCATGATGAATTTTGCACAATTTTCAAAATTAATCAAAATTTACTAGGAATTTTTGCAATTAAACCTCAAAATTGAATTTAGGGCCCTGAATATTATCTAAAAATGTGTTTTTGCCCAAAATTTCCCATCAATTTATATGAAATCCCCAAATTTTTCAATTTGCCCAAATTAGGGAAATGTTCAATTGGATGTCAATTTGACCAAATTGGACCATGAGACCCATTCCAATCGATTTAGAATGTATGAAAACCTAGGGGTACGGTCCAATTTTACTATGATAGTCCCTCAATTAAAAGTAATTTCAAAAATTGGCAAATTGAGGGACTAAATTGCAAAGAATTTGGGGATTTTTATGTAATTCGTGCAATTCACGCAATTTTGGGTGCAATTGATCAAATTGAAGCTCAAAGGGACTGCAATTGAGTGTCTAGACTCTAAATGTGCAAAAATTGCAAATAAAAAGACTCAATTGGTATTTTTTGTGCAAATTCAACTCTAGGCGTTATGAAGAAACACCTAAAATTGAACTCAATTTTCAATTTTTCTTGAGGTCAATATTAAAAGGGAATTAAAAGAAAAATATTGGATATTTTTGTGTATTTTGTGACCTCGAAAAGTATTTTTTATGATTTTTCAAGTATTTTGCTTTTTTTCAAAAATATTAAAAAAATGCGAAAAATATGAAAAATTATTTTTTGTTCCAAATTGGTTCCTTAGGCTTGGCCAAGGCTTCCAATGTTGATTTTTTTTTAATTTTTTTGATTTTTTGTCGATTTTTAGCGAATTTTGGAAAATAAAACTAAAGGAAAATTGACTAAAAATTCAGGTGTCAACAACGAAGTATAATGGCGCTGGATGTCCTCTGGCGCATATCTCATACTATCTTCGCCAAATGGTTGGCCACCATGAAGATGGCGAAACACCGATCCGGAACTTCGGACAAAGTTTAACGGGCCCCGCGCTAGCATGGTTTCGATTGATTGACCTAGACTAGGTCCCGAGCCGGGAAGATTTATCGAAACACTTCATACGACACTTTGAAGCTGGAATCAGAGGTTATTTCACTAAAGCTAATCTGTTGAATATCGGGAAAGGTGAAGACGAGAGCTTTGAACTCTTCGCTAGGAGGTGGAAGAAACACGCCGTGATGGTGCAACCGCCGCTGTCGGAGAGAGAAATGCTAGAGTTCGTACTAAAGTCACTTCCGGCTGAATACTTTGACCGCATGTATGCATACACGTACTCGTCATTCCAACATCTGGTGGAGATTGGTGTGAGAATTGAGGGGATTATCTTGAGAATCAGAAAGGAAAGGCAAAGGTGTTTGGATGAAGAGAATGCCACGTTGGTAAGGCCGGGTCCAGAACATAACCCCGAAGACGTTCATGAGGACGAAATGATCGGGATGGTAGATACCCCGATTCGTTTCGTGATTGATTTGAACAAAATTGATAACTGGGAGTTGGAAGCTTCTAGTTCGGAAAAACCATCAACATCCGGATCACCACCGAAAAAGATCATACCGGTGAAGATTAAGTTACCGCCCGTGGAGGAGTATAATTCCAGGGCGGTCCACTGGGATTATGGAACGGGCGAGATTGACGCCATAATGAGATCGGGAAGATGTTATCCACTGAGAGAGGTGGATTCTAAAAAGAAGGTCCCGACTGCAGAAGAGGTTGAGAAGTTGCAATCGGTCGTAAGGACTAGTGAATATGAGGTCGTTGACCAACTGCGGAAAATGCCGGCACAGATTTCCTTATTAGATATCTTCAAGAATTCCGAAAAGCACAAGAATGCCCTTTTGAAGGTGCTGGATGAAGTGCATGTTCCGGAAACAATTAACGAAGTTCAACTTGGGGACTTCGTAGGTGCTATCCTTTTGAAAGACCAGATATCCTTCTCGGATGAGGATTTCCCATAAGAGGGGCGTGTACATAATAGAGCTCTTTACATCGCCGTGAAGTGCCATGGAAAGGAGGTTCCCCACGTCCCGATTGATAACGGTTCCGCTTTTAACCTATGTCCTCTAAGCACTTTGAGAAGCTTGGGGATCAATGAAGATTTCGTGAAGACATCCAAGCCCACCATCCGGTCATTTGACGGAGTCTCCAAGAATGTAGTAGGAGAGATTGAGCTGGACATTGACATTGGACCGGTAACTTTCTCTATACCGTTCCAAGTACTGGACATCCCAAGCGCCTTCACCTTGCTCCCGGGAAGACCGTGGATTCATATCTACGGAGCGGTACCTTCCTCTCTACATCAAAAGTTAAAATTTGTGGTTAAGGGTCGGTTGATCACTGTTCATGGCGAGACGGGACATCTAGCCGCTTTAAAAGGGATGGTTCCATACGTCGAGCCTTCAAAGGAGGAGGAGCTGAGTTATCATACCTTCGGCATTGTATCTCTCATGCATGTGTCACCAAATGCAAAGGTGACTACACCGGAGCTTTCGAAGCCTGCGACCATGGCGGGAAGAGTGCTACTCTCGAATGGATTTATTCCAGGTGCCGGATTAGGGAAATATGGTCGGGGAATCCGTAACCCTTTGAATTTGGGCTCAAATGACCACAAGGTTGGTCCGGGTTATAATGGAATAGCGAAGAATAATACGAGTCGAGGCCGAGGTCGAAACAAATGTTATGGAGACCGTGGACGCCGTGGACACCAAGGTGGCCGTTTCATAGGCACCGATGCATGGAAAGCTAGAGGAAAAATGTTCTTAAACCCCTTATTCGAGGTATTCTCTAAAGGAGGCAAATGGCTGGAAGATGAGGACATCTCTGATGATGCAGAGCCGGACCTGTTCAACCCGTTCCTGGATAATCGGGTGAACGTGATAATTGAGTGGCTGGACGATGATTTCCCCACCCCTGAGTAAAAGGCTCTTTCTGAACTTTACCTTTTAATGCATTTTGATTACTGCACTTGTTTTTGAAGCTTTTTGCTGTTTTAGCACCTTTTGGGTCACACGTTGCGATCCGAGAAGTGCGGTATTGTATTGCCCTTAGTTGCATCTGTTAATGAAAATCATCTCAAATTTGATTACGGACATGTGGAGCAACGGGTTGGTTCGATAATGACAATTGATTCTACCATGAAACTTGAGGCCCGATCCACCATATGATCTTGGGTTTTAAATAGCTTTTTGAGAACAAGGATGTCCGGGAAATTATGGACTAGTTCTCTTTCCTTTTTCTTCAAAATTAAAATTCGAAAAATGTTTCCATGATAAAAAAACATGCATTCTTTGATTTTATCATCTTTGAATACTAACCTTTCATGGTGCATTTCGGGCATGTCATCCCACCCATACATAACAGGTTAATATGTGACTCGGATCGTCTCGATTACTATGCGTGCGAAGTTGATATAGACGAGGTTGATGTGAGCGATATCAAGAAAGAGTGGGATTGTTTTGAAGAATCCGAACCCCCTATCTCCGAAGAATCCATTACTATTAATTTGGGAGATTCTGATTGCTTCAAGGAAGTGAAAATAGGGGGACACCCGTCGGCAGCAGATGTTTTAAGAATGACAGCATTGCTCAAAGAATATCAAGATATCTTCGCCTGGTCATATGCTGACATGCCGGGTCTAGATCGTGAAATTGTGGAGCATGTTTTGCCCACAAATCCTTCTTGCACACCAGTAAATCAATCGCCCGGAAGAATGAATCCCGAACTTGCGGATAAGGTCAAGGAAGAGGTGATGAAGCTCCTTAAGGTTGGATTTATCGAGGCTGTCCCATATGCTGATTGGGTTGCCAACATCGTGCCGATTAAGAAAAAGGATGGGAGAATTAGAATATGCGTGGATTATCGGCACTTGAACAAAGCTAGTCCGAAGGATGATTTTCCCTTGCCGCACATTGATGTACTCGTCGATAGTACCGCGGGCTTTGAATTATTCTCCTTTATGGATGGATTTTTAGGATATAATCGGATCATGCTGAAGGAAGAAGATAAGATCAAGACCTCATTCACTACACAATGGGGAACCTTCTGTTACAAGGTAATGCCCTTTGGATTGAAAAATGCGGGGGCAACATATCAAAGGGCTATGGTGACCCTTTTTCATGACATGATACATAAGGAGATTGAGGTCTATGTGGATGATATGATTGCCAAGTCCGGACCTGGAGAAGACCATGTTAAAGTGCTAAAGAAATTATTTGATCGATTGAGAAAGTAGAAGCTCAAGTTGAATCCTGCGAAATGCGTATTTGGCGCAAGATCCGGAAAGCTGCTAGGATTTTGTGGTGAGCAATCGTGGTATTGAAATTGACCCCTCCAAGATCAAAGCCATATGGGAAATAGGGATTCCTTCTACTGTTAAGGAGGTAAGGGGCCTACTTGGAAGATTGAATTATATATCCAGATTTATATCACAACCATCAGAAACGGCGAAACCCTTTTTCAAGCTCCTAAAGAAAGGCACAAAAGTAAAATTGGATGCAGAATGTCAACAAGCGTTTGAGAAGATCAAGGAATATTTGGTACAGCCTTGTCGCGACCCTCCGTCGGAAATTCGTTCGATAAATCTCGGCGGTGGAGTAGGGTTAACGAGCCGATCCTCCTTTTATATATTTTTTATGTGGGATCGCGGGTCTCTCCCAAGACCCATTACTCGAATCGCGATGTCGGAGAAAATTTATCAAATATCGGAATTGACCTTGTGTGGTCGAGTGGCATGTGCGAGGTGTATATGCAATTTGGAGTCGCCACCGATCGATTTATTGGAAGGTACGATCGGAAAACCTTACCGAGCGGTCGGGAGAAACCGTTCGGTTCCGCGAAAACCAGAGATTTTGGGTTCGGGGACTTGGTTATGCCAAATTTCAAATTGACGCCCTTTCGGTTACCGATGTCGAGTGTTTTTCTAACCTAAGAATTCATGCAGATGCAATATCGGGTGAGGTAGGCCCTAACAGTTCTAAGTTTTCATGCGGATGGGAATTTTCTATCCTAATCAATCACAATCAAAACATTAATGCGCAATCAAAATTATTACAAGTAATCAAATCAATCAATCAAGGTTTGACATGTCTAAAATGGCCCTATCGGCCCACGCAAAAATCAATTTTGGGTTTTAGGGTGATTTGGTGAAAATTTGGGGCGGAAGGCCCGGAAGGGTAGAATGGTCATTTTTTTGGGAGTCGGGACCCGAAAATCACAAAATTTTGATTTGGCCAGTTGAATGTGGCCATTTCCCATTTTTTTTGTGATTTTCTTGAATTTTTCTATTTTTTCTATTTTTTTGGAATTTTTATTTATTTTTCAAAAATATTGGAAATTTTCCGGATCGACATAGATCGACCCTCGAAGTCTCAAAATTTTTGATCCAGAATTTATGAGTCTCGAATCGATCTAGAAATTTTTAGAAAATTTTTTATGAAAATCCGGGAATTTTTATGAATTTTCTAGGTATTTTTGCAATTTTTTGGATTTTTTGGAAATTTCTTTTTATTTTTTATTATTTTTTATTAATAAACCGGACCGAGTCAACCCTGTCAACGACCGGTCAACTCGGTCCGACCGCCCACAGACTCGATCAATACCCTATACGGTACCGTATACGTATTATCCTATTTATTTTTGATTTTTCTAAACTAATTTCTAATATCTGAAAATACTAAAAATAAACGGACGGCCCGGATCAAACCTAAGATTGATCTCAGCCGTCGAACCCATACTAAATGAAACGACGACGTATCTGACCATTTAACGGACGGTCACGATTAAAATTGGAACCAATCCGGACCGTCTAATCAACCTATGCCTAAACGACGCCGGATTCATTAAAAGCGTGGACGGTCATGATCTAACCTAGATCTAATCCTAACCGTTCATCCCTCCAAAGTCTAATCCTAATCCGAACCCCCATCACAACTCGGTGCGGCCGATCGCTGGCCAGACCTTTCTAGCCATCGCGAGTCCAATCGGGACTCGAGGTAAGTTTCCTCAACTCTTTTTTGAGCTTCTGTGTGATGGAATTAGGTTATTATGCTCTGTGTTGCTTGATCGAGCTACGAGGTGCCGTGACTGTGTGTGGTTCAATTATCGCAATTTGGCCGGTAGAAACACCCGATTCCGAGATATGTCGAACTAGAGGTTAAGGCGAGTCGAGCGGTGTTGTTTTCATGTCAATCCGGCGAGATCTCACCGTTAGATCTCGCGGGAGAAATGGCAACCGTCCGTTGGTCGTCGTCACGGTGGAGAAGACGAAGTCTACGTGGCGGTCAACTCGGTCGGCGGTCCGACGTGTCAAGCGCTGGTTGGTCCGGCTCGTCGCTAACTCGGCTCGGCCGTTGGCGCGGACGAGCCGAGTCGGCTCGGATCCGACGGCCACGGTAATTAGGTAGATTTGATTTAGGGCCGTCGGATCTGATTTTCTATTTTTCTATTATTTAGTATAATTGGTAGAAAATAAAAATAGCTGAAACGATGCCGGTTAGATCATCTAGTGAGCGACGTCGTTTAGGAAGGCGAGGTAGAAGCGTCGTCGTTTAGATCTTCATAGGGAGTGAACGGCCGAGATCGGACTAGGAGTTAATCGTGACCGTCCAAAGCCTTAGTCGAAGCGTCGTCGTTTTGGATAAGTGAAAACGGACGGGCCGGATCGAATTTTGTTTAAATCGTGGCCGTCCGTGTTTTCTAGTGATGCGGTGCCGTTTAGTGTAAAGGGCCAGAAGCGACGTCGTTTTGAAGTTTAGGACTTTCAATGGCCCGGATTAATTTTAACTTGAATCGTGGCCGTCCGTTAGGTGTTAATATGCGGCGTCGTTTTGCTTTGAGATGCTCGAACGGTCGAGATTAATCTTCGAAGTCGATCTCGACCGTTCGTCATTTTCTTTTATATTTTCTAGATATTAGAAATTAGTTTAGAAAAATTGAAAATAAATAGATATGTACATATACGGTATCGTATAGGGTTTTGGTCGGGTCCGTGGGCGGTCGGACCGGGTTGACCGGTTTGACCCGGTCCGGTTTATTAATAAAAAATAACAAATAAATAAAAATAAATTTCCAAAAATCCAAAAAAAATTGTAAAAATACTTAGAAAATTCATAAAAATTCCCAGATTTTCACAAAAAATTTCTAAAAATTTGTAGATCGATTTGGGACTCATAAAGTCTGGATCAATAATTTTGACGCTTCGAGGGTCGATCTGTGTCTATCCGGAAAATTTCTAATATTTTTGAAAAATAAATAAAAATTCCAAAAAATAGAAAAAATTAGAAAAATTCTGAAAAATCACAAAAAATGGGAAATGGTCACATTCAATTGGCCCGATCCCGATTTTGTGATTTTCGTGTCCCGAACCCCCAAAAATGATCATTCTATCCTTCTGGGCCTTTCGCCCCAAATTTTGGCCAAATCACCCCGAAACCCAAATTTGATTTTTGTGTGGGCCAATAGGGCCATCTTCAAGTATATAGAGCCTTGATTGATTGATTTGACTGTTTGAAATTATATTGGTTGCGCATTTTAATTTTTCTGATTGTGATTGATAGGAATAGTAAAATCCCCATCTGCATGAATACTTAGAATTGTTAGGACCTACCTCATCCGATATCGCATCTGCATGAATTCTTAGGTTAGAAAAACACTCGACATCGGTAACCGAAAGGGCGTCAATATGAATTTTGGCGTAACCAAGTCCCTGGACCCAAAAATCTCTGGTTTTCGCGGAACCAAACGGTTTCTCCCGATCGCTCGGTAAGGTTTTCCGATCATACCTTCCAATAAATCGATCGGTGGCGACTCCAAATTGCATGTACACCTCGCACATGCCACTCGACCACACAAGGTCAATTTCGATATTTGATAAATTTTACCCGACATCGCGATTCGAGTAATGGGTTTTGGGAGGGACCCGTGATCCCATAAAAAAATATATAAAAGGGATCGGCTCGTTAACCCTACTTGCCCCGCCGGGATTTTTATCGAACGACGGGGAGGGTCGCGACAGACCGGCGACTCATTTGGGGAATCAATTAAAAGGACTTAAGCCGATAAAAATGTTGATTGTTTTCTAACCTCGTCTTCTGCAGATGCTATTGACGATGAGGTACGTCCACTAACAAAAAGTGTTAAATGTTGATGCAGATGGGAGTTATAAGGGGTGGCGTGCATGCTAACCTTTTTGATGCAGATATGGAGTTTTGGGTTATTTGTTTATTTATGCAAATATTGAAGCGGTGTTTTGAATATAAATTGATGTGCATGTCTTGCATATTTTGAGGATCACGACACTGCACACACAAGCGCCTAAACCCGAGCCGCAAATCACCCTTTTAGGTCGCCATAGATAGGGATCGGTATGCGAAGCTCTTGTGTTTGATTGCACTTGGGTTGACCATATTTGATCCCGCTCGCTATGCAAGATTGATGGTCCTACCCACTTGTTGTTTGATTGCGCTTGTGGGCGGCCCATCGATTTGTATAGCGGGAGCCTTTTTAGGTCCATACCCGAGCCTTTTTGATTTCTTTAGAGTTGAACCTCACTTGTCTCATACGCATGTGAAATGGATGGTTGGTATACCTAAAACCAAAAACCCAAAAAAAAGAGTAGCATCGGTTGGTAAGGCTTTCTACCCTCTTTATTTTGAACTTGTAAATTTTAATTTTGCATATCATGCATTTTCATGACATATCATCACAATTTGTAAGATCGTTTAAGTGATCGGGGTTGAAAGTCAAATTTTCCTTTTTTAGGATAGATGGCGCCCCAAAGTCATGTTGATTTACCCGACGTATTCACATGGGAGGGGAGGACCGTTCGGCGCAAGGATCGAGTACCCGCTACATTTCTTGTCTTTGGATTTGTCCATGGACGGGAGCTTAATGGACGGAACCGCGTTCGTAACGAGAGTTGCGATTATACCCGTTGTGGACGCTACTTGGAAATTAAGCGTGAAAAGGAGAGAATTTGGGAGTTGTATATAAAATTGGCGAGGAAGCCTCGTACGACCAAGACGACCCCAAGGCGCTCCCCGATTAAGAAGAAAGAAATCATCCCCATATCCTTCGATGATGAAGACGATATCAAGCTTCCCGAGATAGTGGAGATTTCATCGGATGAGGACACCATTCCGACTATCTAGTTTAGTATGACTTTGGGGCATTTTCTAGGTTTCATTATATTTTGAGTCTATTATGTACTTTCATCGACATTTATTGTCCGAACATCTTTAGATGCTATCATGTTCTATTTCTCTCGACTTTATTGTGTTAGACTTGTAAATTCCATGAGTTATCAATTTGTGAGCGACTTTCTACCCCGATTACGCTTAAACGATCCTAATCAAATTACATGCCATCTTTGGGTGAGATTAGGTCCGGAACTACCCTATTTGGCTTATTTGGGTCAAGTGGGAGTAGTTGACCCTCATGTTACCAAAAGATGACATGGAATTTGGTTAGCACATTTGCATGACATTTCATGCATATGCATATTAAACAGTGGTAATTGACTTTAGGATCATCATTTTTGCATTTTTAGATCATGGGGAATGGAGACATCAAAGTCATCCCAATACCGCGCAAGGAACTCGCTATATGGTGGGATCGCCTCGACATCGTCAACAAAGCCTATGTGGAAGGACGTTTGGGACGACTTGTAGATTTGATCAAAGTGGAATACCAACCGGCGCTCATTCAAGCACTAGCCAAGGCATGGGACGTGCGCACAATGACATTCAACTTTCGAGGATTGGAATTGACCCCTACACTTGAGGAGTATACCGCTATTATCGGGGCCAAATTTGAAGAACGTATAGCTCAACCCCCTTTGGACGTGGACTCCACTCGTTCATTATCGAGTTTCCTTCGCCTTAAAACATCGGAGATTGAAAAAGTTTACAAATCCAATTCTAACAAGTTCACCTTCTCGTTCCTTTTCGACAATTATTCCTCTTTACCCACCGAAACCGGTCATAAATCGGGAAAGGTGTTCATTTTGGCTTTCTTTGCATTCGTTCTATTCCCAACCTCAAGGACCACTTTTGACCCTTCTATAACCCATATAGCCGGACAAGCATGTTGTCGCTGGGATTATTCATACATGATCTTAGCTGAGACCTTTCTTTCCTTAAATCGTTCCAAAACTTCAAGAAAGGCTGTTTTTCAAGCGTCTAGTGGGCTACTTCACATGTGGTTCACCTCTCATATAAAGACTTTTCAACTCCGAGTGGGGTGCTATGAGATTAATGAGCACGTCCACCCTCTTAGATCCTTCCTTAAGTGTCAATCCCTTATACCCAACTCGTTTAAGAAGTGGGTTGAGCTATTGGACAATTTGAAACCCGAACATATTAGATGGCGTCTGACTTGGCCCAAGATCGTAGAGGCTCGCGTTACGGGTGTGGAAGATAGCCCTATCCCCTTATTGGGATGTACTGGCGCCGTGGCGTACTACCCCATTCGAGTGGTGAGGCAATTTGGAGTTCTACAAGAGATACCACCGGATGTTTGTCCCGGGATTTTCTCGTTCGACATGACACGAGGAAAGCTTACAAAAGAAGCAAAGAAGTTATATCGGGCTCGGATCAAGCTTATTCTTCACGCTTTGAAGAATTCCCCACTTCAACAAGTTGAATGGCCGGACTATTTGGATGATGAGATGAACGTTCACAGAGCCTCCAAGGAGTATATCCGGAAATTTAAGGAGTATCGCCAATTAACGGTCGAGCCATATGTACCCGAGTGCGTATCTCCTCGGATACGAGAGGTGGAGTTATATGAGCCAGAGTACATAGTACCGTACGTACCGGGGGTAGAGCTGTACATTCCCGAGGATCCGGAGCAGTGGATGTCGGAAGAAGGAGAAAACCCATACTTGTGGGATTCCGATGGATCAGAAGAGCAAGAAGAGTGGAAACGTCCCCGACTTGGATAGATTCATTCCCCCATTTAGATTTTACATATTTGTTAGATACTTTTGAACAATTTGGTTTGTAATAAATACATACTATTTCTTTTATGAGCATTTCATGCATACATATAGAAAAGTCAATTACCACGGATCAATGTCTCCAATCCTTTAATATTTCCCATACTGATTTGATATCCCGAAAACAGGTGAGTGACAAATACGAGGACTCGTAGCAAAACGCGCAAATTAAGGATGGAACAAGAGGAGCTCGCGCCTCGTGTGGGTAATCTGGAGAATCAAATGAATATGATCGCCACGATGGTGGCAGAGATGAAGGCAATGATGATCGCAAGCCAAGGGAGATACCCTGTTGATCCTAATTCCCAAGCCCCTGCGGGGTCATCCGATGGAGCGAACTCTAATCCGGCGCCCACCGCTAATCCCACTCTAAATCCGGAGAGACCGCCCAAGGATCCTCCCATTGTGATTGACCTGGAGAAAAAGGAGAAGCAAGTCCTCAAAATGGAAGAGGAAATTAAGAGGCTTGCTAAGATCGAAGAGTGTTTGGCGAGTCGGGGTTATGAACTCTCGAGGTTCGACAAGGTTGCACCGTTTGAGAAGATAGAGGTTCCTGCCGACTACAAGGAACCGGACTTTGTAAGGAGATATAATGGGACCGGGTGCCCCAAGGCGCACTTGAAGTATTATTTGCGCCGAATGTCGCAATTCTCGGACAATGTTCCGTTCTTGGTTAACACCTTCCAGGAGAGCCTATCCGGGGCAGCCCTGGCATGGTTCATTGAATTGGAGCCAGAGAGGCTCGCCGATTGGGACAAACCGGCAGATGAGTTCCTTCGGCAATACAAGTTTAACACTTTGACCGCCCTCACTAGAGAGGACCTTCTGAGAATAGTGAAAGGAAAGAGTGAGGCCGTTCGCGCCTACGCCCAAAGATGGAGGGCACTGGCTGTGCAGGTAAAGCCGCACGTCCCCGAAGAAGAACTAATAGATCTGTTTCTCAAGGCCCTTCCATTTGAATTTTTCGACAAACCGAACACCTCTGGGTGTCGGACATTTGCGCACCCGATCAAGGTGGCGGAGCGCCACGAGTGGGCATTAAGAGAAAAGAAGATACCCGAGGCGCCTTTCAAACGCCAATACCCTTTGAGAAGGGATAATAGGGAGCAAATTGGAGAAGTAGCTTTTGTCCCTAACCCGCCAAAGCCCGGAAATTTCTCACCTTCAATCCCTACCCAAGGAACGTCCTCCTGGACCGCTTCCAAACCACCGAAATTCAGAAAAAAAAACCAAATTGTTTTTACCCCACTACCCCGACCCTTATCAAAATTATTACCCATGCTGTTGGAGAACCGCTTAGTTGCAAAAAAGCCACCTAGAGCTCACTCGCCAAGATTTCCTGGGTATGATGAGACCCGGATGTGCATATATCATATGGGAGAAAAGGGACATAACGTGGACAACTGTCTCGCTCTCAAGTTCAAGGTGCAAGCATTGATCGATGGAAAGGTTCTAGAGTTTGATAAGGCTGAACCAAATGTGCAGCAGAACCCGTTACCTAAGCATCGCGAGGTGAACGCGATTTTTGGAGGTGAAGAAGAAGAGGTTAAGGAGTTCATAGTGGATATGGGTAAAATGCGGGATGTCTTGACGTTGGCCTCGCAATACCCCGAAGGAGAGAGTATTTCCCGGGAGCAAAAGGAAGCTTGCTTATAAATGGACGATGTATTTTGACGGCGCAATGAACCTCACTGGATCGTGTGCAGGCGCAGTTCTGATATCCCACGAAGATCAACATTATCCAGTTTCAGCTAAATTGGTGTTTCCATGCACCAATAACATTTCCGAATATGAAGCCTGCATCTTGGGACTACAATTGGCCATCTCGTTAAAAGTAAAGAAGCTGCTGGTATATGGAGATTCCATGCTGATCATTTTACAAACTCAAGGGGAGTGGAAGACAAAGGATCCCAAGCTTATTCCTTATCATAAGTACCTCGAGGAGCTGATCCAACATTTTGAGGATATCACTTTTGAATATCCGCTAAGAACTCGAAACCATTTCGCTGATGCTTTGGCCACATTATCGGCCATGTTACAAGTGCAAAATGGCCTTGAGATAGAGCCATTAAGGATTGACATTTTGGAGCAACCTGCATACTGCATGGTCATTGAAGAAAAACCTGATGAAGAACCGTGGTATCATGACATTAAGAATTATCTGCTGAAGGGCGAATTCCCGCGGGACAGTCAACCAGAAGATAAAAAGTATATCAGCAAGATAGCATCTAAATTTTTCCTCGGCGGACGGATCCTATACAAGAGATCCTTTGACTCGATCCTGCTGAGGTGCGTGAATTCCAAAGAAGCAAATCTCATTATGAAAGAGATTCATGAAGGGGAATGCGGACCGCATATGAATGGCCACCTCCTCGCCAAGAAGATCATGAGACTCGGGTATTCTTGGATGACTATCGAGTCGGATTGCAACCAGCATGTTAGATCCTGTCATCAATGTCGGATATACGGCGACGGGATAAATGCGCCACCAACCGAGCTACATCAAATGTTAGAACCATGGCCATTCTGCATGTGGGGAATTGATATGATTGGCCCTATCAACCCAAAGGCCTCAAACGGGCATCGTTTTATTTTAGTGGCTATTGATTACTTCACCAAATGGATTGAAGCCAGCTCATATGCCAATGTCACTGCGAACAACGTGGCTAAATTCATCAAGAGGGATATCATCTCAAGATACGGAGTGCCAAGAGCCATCATTACAGATAATGGCTCCAATCTGAACAACAAGGTGGTCGATCACTTATTGGAACAATTTAAGATACGACACCTTAATTCTTCACCTTACCGCCCACAAATGAATGGAGCCGTGGAAGCGGCAAACAAGAACATCAAGAAGATATTGGCCAAAACCGCTGAGAAATATCGAGACCGGCACGAAAGATTGCCATATGCTCTTATGGCTTATCGAACTTCAATACGTACTTCAATTGGGGCAACTCCCTATTCTTTGGTATACGGTATGGAAGCGGTCCTACCGGTAGAGGTGGAAATCCCCTCTTTAAGGATCCTGTCTCGGGTAGAACTCACGGAAGATGGGTGGGACCGGCGGAGACACGAACAATTGAATTTGATTGATGAAAAGCGATTGAAGGCTATCTGTCATGGTCAAAGCTACCAGAAGAAAGTAGCTAAGGCTTTTAACAAGAAGGTCAAGCCCAGAAATTTTGAAGCGGGGACGCTAGTTGTGAAGAAAATGCTCCCGAATGCTCAACATCCAGGAGGCAAATTCATGCCAAATTATGAAGGCCCCTACGTGATTCGGAAGGTCTTATCCGGGGGAGCTCTTATACTTGTAAACATGGATGGAGAAGAATTGGCAAGTCCAGTAAATGCAGGCGCCGTGAAGAGATATTATCCTTGAAATAAAATTGAGCTTTAGAGCGATTGATGAGCAGATCTAAGTCACATAAGATTTTGCATTCACATGACATTTGCATATGTCTGTATTTTGTAGGTGGATCGGGAATCATGAAGAACTTTGCAGAGCAACCGATCAAAACAGGGAAGTTATCTGGTATTTTGGATTACAAATTTTGAATATCTTTAACTAATCGTTTCCTTTTGTTTTTTTTTTACAAGAAACGGGAATCAACATCCGAAGGAGATGAGAAGGAGTTGTTTCGGGATTTGAAAATTTGAATGTCTTTGAACTAATTGATTCCTTTTGTTTTTACAGGAAACGGGAATCAACATCCGAAGTAGACAAAAAGAAATCGCTTCGGGATTTGAAATTTTAAACATCTTGAATTTATTGGTCACTTTTGTTTTTACGGGAAACAGGAGTCAACATCCGAAGGGGACAAGAAGAAATCACTTCGGGATTTAAAATTTTGAATATTTTGAACTAATTGTTTCCTTTTGTTTTTTACAGGGGACAGAAGCCAATATTTGAAGAAGACAGGTTTGAGGTTCTCTTCCTTTACAAAGAATTTTCATACACCGTCGTGCTTGAAATTGAAAAACTTGGATTTATAGAGCCACAAGGCCCTTTCAAAGAGACATTCATTACAAGTTTCAGAAACATCTTCTGAACATATCTTTTGATGAGAACATTTTGCAAACGATGAATTTTGATGAAAACACCACGAGTTTCTATAAAAAGGGCATGTTTTGAAAGCTTTTCAAGAGAATGATCCTTCGGATGAAAAGAGGCAAACATTGTCCTTAAACACGTCCTTGATACACTCGAGTGATGAGTGAGAGTGATAGAGCGAAAGAGCTCAATCTCGGGACGTAGGGATCATTCGCGGTGATTACATGGATTGAAATGATGAAAGGCATTTCCATTTCAAAATTATCCATACACATTTATATCCCTTGACAACCAATCTGAGCCAAAAGGGAGAATTTTCTGAATATTACCACGTCAAAGAACCACCCCACGGTGGGGCATATTTGGAGGTTCAATAGATGATTCCTTGGAGAAAAGATCGGGTAAGACTTTATTGTGCTAACCTGCATCAATCTTTTTATGATAGCTTCAGGTGATTTCTAGCAGAGACTTGGAACACCTCAAAGTGAAGGAAAGCATTTCATTTCTATATCCCCAAACACTTACCCTTTGAAGAGCCAATTTGAGCCATTGAATATTCATTTCTAAACCCTTGTTGGTGATCACCTCCCCACACTGGGGCAAACATAGGAATTACCAGCAATGAGTCCAAAAGCATGATCGGAAGAATTTTAATACTGGTCTCCAAAAGAGCCGATCAATGCAAAAAAAATGGTGAAGAATGAAAGGGTTAGAAAAAGCAAAGCGCCTGGCAAAAGCAAGGCCGAAGCCCATGAAAAGAGCACCCCGAAAAGGGGCAAATCCTGAAGAAAAATCATCAAGATGAAAAGAGGGAAATCCTCAAAATCAATTGGAAAAAGAATGATCATGAATCTTCCGCAAAAGGCAAATGAATGCTGGAAAAATGTCAAGGTGATCACCAAAAGTTCACCCCTCTTTTGAAAATATGGCCATTTTTAAAGAGCCCACCTTGAGCCAAGATACAACCTGTCACCAAAACTTTTCCGATCTAAGAGTTGTTTTAGGTCGATGCAAGAAATCATACGGGAAGCTACCGCTTAAAGAGGTAAGTACAATCCTGTCTTATCATGACTTCAGGGTTCTTGACTTGTAGACCCGAAGAAGCTATTGTTGATCAAAATTCATTTCTAAACCTTAAATTGAATATCCTTTGATAAGCCTTTGACCTGGCCCGAATTACGGTCCCTTTTAAAATGCCTTCTCTGAATAGTCGGATTGTATGCATCTCGAATGATCCCGAAACCTCAAGGTTAGGTTTTCTCTGAGCGGATTTGAATTTCAAGAAAAGCCTTCCCAAATGGTGAGAAGCCCTCTTGGATGAAGGAAAACCTTTTGAAAAACATTTAAGACAACCTTTTTGTAGAACACTCGGGATGTGTCATTCAAAATCCATCCTCAGTGAAACTTGAACTTGTGATTGGACACATTTCTCTCGCAAATACACTTTGAAAATTTGTCTAAGAATTCTTAAGTTTCTCCCCAAGACTTAGAATTGTCATTCTAATGATATTTGATTAAACTTTCTGCGGGTTCCCTGGTGACCCCAAATCCTCGGAAAAGTTACATTTCAAAGATTTGGTTAACTTGAACTTTCTGCGGGTTCCCTGGTGATCCCAAATCCTCGGAAAAGTTGCATTTTAAAATTTGATTAACTTGGATTCTCTGCAGGTCTTTGGGCATCCCCAGGTCCTCGGATCCTCAACTTTGAAAATTTGAAATAAGGTTTGAGCTCTATAGGTACACTAGTCAACCTAGGTCCTCAGATGGCACCCTCTCGGACGGTGAGTAGCTGCATAGACGAAAACCGATCTGCTTTTTAGAAAATTTTGAAATAGGGTTTGAGCTCTGTAGGTACACTAGTCAACCTAGGTCCTCAGATGGCACCCTCTCGGACGGTGAGTAATTGCATAGACGAAAGCCGATCTGCTTTTTAGAAAATTTGAAATAGGGTTTGAGCTCCGTAGGTACACTAGTCAACCTAGGTCCTCAGATGGCACCCTCTCGGATGGTGAGTAGCTGCATAGACGAAAGCCGATCCGCTTTTTAGAAAATTTGAAATAGGGTTTGAGCTACGTAGGTACACTAGTCAACCTAGGTCCTCAGATAGCACCCTCTCGGACGGTGAGTAGCTGCATAGACGAAAGCCGATCTGCTTTTTAGAAAATTTGAAATAGGGTTTGAGCTCTATAGGTACACTAGTCAACCTAGGTCCTCGGATGGCACCCTCTCGGACGGTGAGTAGCTGCATAGACGAAAGCCGATCTGTTTTTTAGAAAATTTGAAATAGGGTTTGAGCTGCGTAGGTACACTAGTCAACCTAGGTCCTCAGATGGCACCCTCCTAGACGGTGAGTAGCTGCATAGACGAAAGCCGATCTGCGTTTTAGATGGTGAGTCCCCGCATGGAGGATAGCCAATCTCTTTTAAATAGGTGAAACCCCTTTGTTACAAGGGTGAACCTCCCTCTCGAACGGTGAGTAGCTGCATAGACGAAAGCCGATCTGCTTTTTAGATGGTGAGTCCCCGCATGGAGGATAGCCAATCTCTTTTAAATAGGTGAAACCCCTTTGTTACAAGGGTGAACCTCCCCTTTCAGACGGTGAGTAGCTGCATAGATGAAAGCCGATCTGCGTTTTAGATGGCGAATCCCCGCATGGAGGATAGCCAATCCCTTTTAAATAGGTGAAACCCCTTTGTTACAAGGGTGAACCTCTCTTTCGAACGGTGAGTAGCTTCCTAGATGAAAGCCGATCTGCCCCTTTTTAAATGATGAATCCCTAGTGGATAGTCAAACCATTTTAAATAGGTGAAACCCCTTTGTTACAAGGGTGAACCTCCCTTCTAGGTTTTCAAACCACGACTCGACACCGGATGGACGTTGTCCATTGCAAAATCGCGCCAAACCGTCCACAGGTAATTCCACACACCGAATCTTTCAACCTCGGATCAACAAATCTCGGACTACAGATAGGTGAGCTACGGGTAAGTGTCTCTCTCTCTTCTTATCTCTCTTTCACATATAAATGAGCATGAACCGAAACAATTCCCCACGGAGTTAGAGCTTTAATGGCAGAGGTAAGGCAATTGAATGTTAAGACTAGTTTTCTTTAATTTTTCCCCAGCAGAGTCGATTAAGGATCCAGGTGTACCCTTATCTTTGAAAGCAATTTCTAACCGAGATTACTTTCAAAGAGGGGCAACTGTTGACACTCGAATTTTTAGTTAGTTTTTCTTTAGTTTTATTTTCCAAAATTTACTAAAAATTCACAAAAAATCAAAAAATTAAAAAATCAACATTGGAAGCCTTGGCCATGCATAAGGAACCAATTTGGAACAAAAAAATAAATTTTCATATTTTTCGCATTTTTTAATATTTTCGGAAAATAGGAAAATACTTGGAAATTCATAAAAAATACTTTTCGAGGTCACAAAAATACAAAAAAATGTCCAATATTTTTCTTTTAATTCCCTTTTCATATTGACCTCAAGAAAAGTCAAAAATTGAGTTCAATTTTAGGTGTTCCTTCACAATACCTAGAGTTGAATTTGCACAAAAAATACCAATTGAGTCTTTTTATTTGCAATTTTTGTACATTTGGAGTTTAGACATTCAATTGTAGTCCCTTTGAATTTCAATTTTATCAATTGCACCCTCAATTGCGCAAATTGCACGAAATTAGCAAAAACCCGTAATTGTTTGCAATTTAGTCCCTCAACTTGCCAATTTTTGAAATTAATCTTAATTGAGGGACTTTCGTGGCAAAATTGGACTGGTCCCTTATGTTTTCACACATTCTGAATCAATTGGCATAGGTCTCATGGTCCAATTTAATTAAATTGACACCCAATTGAACTTTTCCCCAATTTGGGCATTTTCAAAAATTTGGGGTTTTTGTTGAAATTGGTATGAACTTTTGGGCAAAAACACATTTTTATATAGAATTCAGGCCCCCGAGTTCAATTTTGAAGTTTAATTACAAAAATTCCCAGCCAATTTTGTTTAATTTTGAAAATTGGGAGAAATTCATTGTGCGAACCGGTTCAGACCGGTCCAGCACAGTCCATCTTCTTCCCCAACTCAGCCGCGCCATTTGCAGATTTGATAACGAATTTCAGTGACCAAATTGAGAGCCAATTCAACCCTAATTGATTCAATTGATATAGGGTTTTTGTACTACGAGTCATGACGCGTCGATTGCTACCGGCGGCACGGCCAATGGCCGCCGGAGCACGGCGCAATCGCCGGTCAAAGCTCCGGTGTTCGAAAAAGTCAACATTTGCAATCCCGTGTCAAATTAGCGCGCATTTGGTGATCGACGGAGGCTTGACGGACGTTGGACGGAATCCTAACGATTCCGTCACCGTCCGGCGAGCCTAAACCCGCGTGATTGGTACGTGACAGCTCGGCATTGCTCGGCCGTGCGCGCGTGATTTTTGAAAACGAGTATAAAAGGTTGAGAGGATTCTAGAATAAAGAGGGGATAGGCTCATTTGGCTCGCATAAAAACAGAATAGAGATAGAGAGAGAGAGAGTTAGAGTGAGAGGCTCTCCGAGACGCCATTGTTGGAGCTTCGGACCGAAGCTTCGGAACTTCGTCCCAAGTGATTCAGGCTAAATCGGCACGGCGGATCGTCACCGGAAGTCCACCTGAGCAAGGGAGAAGCGATCGCATAAGCTCAATTGGACAGAAACCTCCTGAACCGGTAAGTCGACTTCAAAAGCTTCATTACGCACATCCATGGCATCACACTCACACCTGCACGATTATTGAAATTGGCGTGTGCGTTTTCATCCTTGAACCTCTCCGGTCACGGTCACGTTGTTATTTTGCATCGATTTCTCCCTAATTGCCCAAGTCGAAGCCCCATCACGGCTCGGTGCGGCCGATCGCCGGCGAGACCTTTCTAGCCATCGCGAGTCCAATCGGGACTCGAGGTAAGTTTCCTCAACTCTTTTTTGAGCTTACGTGTGATGGAATTAGGTTATTATGCTCTGTGTTGCTTGATTGAGCTACGAGGTGCCGTGATTGTGTGTGGTTCGATTATCGCGATTTGGCAGGTAGAAACACCCGATTACGAGATATGTTGAACTAGAGTTTAAGGCGAGTCGAGCGGTGTTGTTTTCATGTCAATCCGGCGAGATCTCACCGTTAGATCTCGCCGGAGAAATGTCGGTCGTCCGTTGGTCGTCGTCGCGATGGAGAAGACGAAGTCTACGTGGTGGTCAACTCGGTCGGCGGTCCGACGTGTCAAGCGCTGGTTGGTCCGGCTCGTCGCTGACTCGGCTCGGCCGTTGGCGCGGACGAGCCGAGTCGGCTCGAATCCGACGGCCACGATAATTAGGTAGATTTGATTTAGGACCGTCGGATCTGATTTTCTATTTTTCTATTATTTAGTATAATTGGTAGAAAATAAAAATAGCTGAAACGGTGCCATTTAGATCATCCGGTGAGCGACGTCGTTTAGGAAGCTGAGGTAGAAGCGTCGTCGTTTAGATCTTCATAGGGAGTGAACGGTTGAGATCGGACTAGGAGTTAATCGTGACCGTCCAAAGCCTTAGTCGAAGCGTCGTCGTTTTGGATAAGTGAAAACGGACTGGCCAGAACGAATTTTGTTTAAATCGTGGTCGTCCATGTTTTCTAGTGATGCGGTGCCGTTTAGTGTAAAGGGCCATAAGCGACGTCGTTTTGAAGTTTAGGACTTTCAATGGCCCAGATTAATTTTAACTTGAATCGTGGCCGTCCGTTAGGTGTTAATATGCGGCGTCGTTTTGCTTTGAGACGCTCGGACGGTCGAGATTAATCTTCGAAGTCGATCTCGACCATTCGTCATTTTCTTTTATATTTTCTAGATATTAGAAATTAGTTTAGAAAAATTGAAAATAAATAGATATGTACATATACGGTACCGTATAGGGTTTTGGTCGGGTACGTGGGCGGTCGGACCGGGTTGACCGGTCATTGACCGGTTTGACCCGGTCCGGTTTATTAATAAAAAATAACAAATAAATAAAAAGAAATTTCCAAAAATCCAAAAAAATTGTAAAAATACTTAGAAAATTCATAAAAATTCCCAGATTTTCACAAAAAATTTCTAAAAATTTGTAGATCGATTCGGGACTCATAAAGTCTGGATCGATAATTTTGAGGCTTCGAGGGTTGATCTGTGTCGATCCGGAAAATTTCTAATATTTTTGAAAAATAAATAAAAATTCCAAAAAATAGAAAAAATTAGAAAAATTCTGAAAAATCACAAAAAATGGGAAATGGTCACATTCAACTGGCCCGATCCCGATTTTGTGATTTTCGGGTCCCGAACCCCCAAAAATGACCATTCTATCCTTCCGGGCCTTTCGCCCCAAATTTTGGCCAAATCACCCCGAAACCCAAATTTGATTTTTGTGTGGGTCGATAGGGCCATCTTCGGGTATATAGAGCCTTGATTGATTGATTTGACTGTTTGAAATTATATTGATTGCGCATTTTAATTTTTCTGATTGTGATTGATAGGAATAGTAAAATCCCCATCTGCATGAATACTTAGAATTGTTAGGACCTACCTCATCCGATATCGCATCTGCATGAATTCTTAGGTTAGAAAAACACTCGACATCGGTAACCGAAAGGGCGTCAATATGAATTTTGGCGTAACCAAGTCCCCGAACCTAAAAATCTCTGGTTTTCGCGGAACCGAACCGTTTCTCCCGATCGCTCGGTAAGGTTTTCCGATCGTACCTTCCAATAAATCGATCGGTGGCGACTCCAAATTGCATGTACACCTCGCACATGCCACACGACCACACAAGGTCAATTTCGATATTTGATAAATTTTACCCGACATCGCGATTCGAGTAATGGGTTTTGGGAGGGACCCGTGATCCCATAAAAAAATATATAAAAGGGATCGGCTCGTTAACCCTACTTGCCCCGCCGGGATTTTTATCGAACGACGGGGAGGGTCGCGACATTCTCCGGATTCAAAGTGGGATTAGCGGCGGGCGCCGGATTAGCGTTCGCTCCATCGGATGACCCCGCAGGGCATTGGGGATTAGGATCAACGGGGTATCTCCCCTGGCTTGCAATCATCATTGCCTTCATCTCTGCCACCATTGTGGCGATCACATTCATTTGGTTTTCCGGATTACCCACACGAGGTGCGAGCTCTTCTTGTTCCATCCTTAATTTTCGCGTTTTGCTACGAGTCCTCGTATTTGTCACTCACCTGTTTTTCAGAATATCAAATTAGTATGGAAAATTTTACAGGATTGGAGACATTGATCCGTGGTAATTGACTTTTCTATATGTATGCATGAAATGCTCATAAAAGAAATAATATGTATTTATTACAAACCAGATTGTTCAAAGGCATCTAAAAGATAACAAATATGTAAAATCTAAATGGGGGAATGGATCTATCCAAGTCGGGGACGCTTCCACTCTTCTTGTTCTTCTGATCCATCGGAATCCCACGAGTATGGGTCTTCTCCTTCTTCCGACACCCACTGCTCTGGATCTTCGGGAATGTACGGCTCTACTCCCGGTGCGTATGGTACTATGTACTCTGGCTCATATGACTCCACCTCTTCAATCCGAGGAGATACGCACTCGGGTACATATGGCTCGACCGTTGATTGGCGATACTCCTTAAACTTCTGGATATACTCCTTGGAGGCTCTGTGAACGTTCATCTCATCATCCAAATAGTCCGGCCATTCAACTTGTTGCGGTGGGAAATTCTTCAAAGCGTGAAGAATAAGCTCGATCCGAGCCCGATATAACTTCTTTGGTTCTCTTGTAAGCTTTCCTCGTGTCATGTCAAATGAGAAGATCCCGGGACAAACATCCGATGGTATCTCTTGTAAGACTCCAAATTGCCTTACCACTCGGATGGGGTAATATGCCACGGCGCGAGTACATCCCAATAGGGGAATAGGGCTATCTTCAACACCCATAATGCTAGCTTCCACAATCTTGGGCCAAGTCGGGCACCACCTAATGTGCTCGGGTTTCAAATTGTCCAATAGCTCAACCCACTTCTTAAACGAGTATTTGGGTATAAGGGATTGACACTTGAGGAAGGATCTAAGAGGGTGGACATGCTCATTGATCTCATAGCACCCCACTCAAAGTTGAAAAGTCTTTATATGAGAGGTGAACCACATGTGAAGTAGCCCACTAGACGCTTGAAAAACAGCCTTTCTTGAAGTTTTGGAACGATTTAAGGAAAGAAAGGTCTCGGCTAAGATCATGTACGAATAATCCCAGCGATAACATGCTTGTTTGGCTATATGGGTTATGGAAGGGTCAAAGGTAGTTCTAGAAGTTGGGAATATGATAAATGCAAAGAAAGCCAAGATGAACACCTTTCCCGATTTATGACCGGTTTCAGTGGGTAGAGAGGAATAATTGTCGAAAAGGAATGAGAAGGTGAATTTGTTGGAATTGGACTTGTAAACTTTTTCAATCTCGGAAGTTTTAAGACGGAGAAAACTCGATAACGAACGAGTGGAGTCCATGTCCAAAGGGGGTTGAGCTATACGTTCTTCAAATTTGGCCCCGATAATAGTGGTATACTCCTCAAGCGTAGGAGTCAACTCTAATCCTCGGAAGTTAAATGTCATTGTACGCGCGTCCCACGTCTTGGTTAGTGCTTGAATGAGCGCCGGTTGGTATTCCACTTTGATCAAATCTACAAGTCGTCCCCGACGCCCTTCGACGTAGGCCTTGTTGACGATGTCGAGGCGATCCCACCATATAGCGAGTTCCTTGCGCGGTATTGGGATGACTTTGATGTCTCCATTCCCCATGATCTAAAAATGCAAAAATGATGATCCTAAAGTCAATTACCACAGTTTAATATGCATATGCATGAAATGTGATGCAAATGTGCTAACCATATTCCATGTCATCTTTTGGTAACATGAGGGTCAACTACTCCTACCTGACCCAAATAAGCCAAATAGGGTAGTCATGGACCTAATCTCACCCAAAGATGGCATGTGATCTGATTAGGATCGTTTAAGCGTAATCGGGGTAGAAAGTCGCTCACAATTTGACAACTCATGGAATTTACAAGTCTAACACAATAAAGTCGAAAGAAATAGAACATGATAGCATCTAAAGATGTTCGGACAATAAATGTCGATGAAAGTACATAATCGACTCAAAATATAATGAAACTTAGAAAATGCCCCAAAGTCATACTAAACTAAATAGTTGGAACGGTGTCCTCATCCGATAAAATCTCCACTATCTCGAGAAGCTTGATATCTTCTTCATCATCGGAGGATATGGTGATGACTTCCTTCTTCTTAATCGGTGAGTGCTTTGGGGCCGTCTTGGTCGCACGAGACTTCCTTGCCAATTTCATATAC
Organism: Rhodamnia argentea; assembly: GCF_020921035.1. Taxonomy (NCBI): domain Eukaryota; kingdom Viridiplantae; phylum Streptophyta; class Magnoliopsida; order Myrtales; family Myrtaceae; genus Rhodamnia; species Rhodamnia argentea. The sequence continues at coordinate 32,473,260 of NC_063153.1, read as the reverse complement.
AACTCCCAGATTCTCTCCTTTTCACGCTTGATTTCCAAATGGCGTCCACAGCGGGTATAATCGCAACTTTCGCTACGAATGCGGTTCCGTCCATTGAGCTCCCGTCCATGGACAAATCCAAAAACCCGAAATGTAGCGGGTACTTGGTCCTCGCGTCGGACGGTCCTCCGCTCCCATGTGAATACGTCGGGTACATCAACACGACCTCGGGGCGCCATCTATCTAAAAAGGAAAATTTGACCTTCAACCCCGATCACTTAAACGATCTTACAAATTGTGATGATATGTCGTGAAAATGCATGATATGCAAAATTTAAATTTACAAGTTCAAAATAAAAAGGGTAGAAAGCCTTACCAACCGATGTTACTTTTTTTTGGTTTTTTGGTTTTTGGTTTTAGGTATACCAACCATCCATTTCACATGCGCATGAGACAAGTGAGGTTCAACTCTAAAGAAATTAAAAAGGCTCGGGTATGGACCTAAAAGGGCTCCCGCTATACAAATCGATGGGCCGCCCACAAGCGCAATCAAACAACAAGTGGGTAGGATCATCAATCTTGCATAGCGAGCGGGATCAAATGTGGTCAACCCAAGTGCAATCAAACACAAGAACTTCGCATACCGATCCCTATCTATGGCGACCTAAAAGGTGATTTCAAGGCTCGGGTTTAGGCGCTTGTGTGTGCGATGTCGTGATCCTCGAAATATGCAAGACATGCACCACAATTTATATTCAAAACACCGCTTCAAAATTTGCATAAATAAACAAACAATCCAAAACTCCATATACGCATCAAAAATGGTTAGCACAGACGCCACCCCTTTTGTAACTCCCATCTGCATCAACATTTAACACTTTTTGTTAGTGGACGTACCTCACCTTCAAGAGCATCTGCAGAAAAGCGAGGTTAGAAAACAATCAACATTTTTATCGGCTTAAGTCCTCTTAATATTCCCCAGCGGAGTCGCCGGTCTGTCGCGACCCTCCGTCGGAAATTCGTTCGATAAATCCCGGCGGTGGAGTAGGGTTAACGAGCCGATCCTCCTTTTATATATTTTTTATGTGGGATCGCGGGTCTCTCCCAAGACCCATTACTCGAATCGCGATGTCGGAGAAAATTTATCAAATATCGAAATTGACCTTGTGTGGTCGAGAGGCATGTGCGAGGTGTACATGCAATTTGGAGTCGCCACCGATCGATTTATTGGAAGGTACGATCGGAAAACCTTACCGAGCGGTCGAGAGAAACCGTTCGGTTCCGCGAAAACCAGAGATTTTGGGTCCGGGGACTTGGTTACGCCAAATTTCAAATTGACGCCCTTTCGGTTACCGATGTCGAGTGTTTTTCTAACCTAAGAATTCATGCAGATGCAATATCGAGTGAGGTAGGCCCTAACAGTTCTAAGTTTTCATGCGGATGGGAATTTTCTATCCTAATCAATCACAATCAAAACATTAATGCGCAATCAAAATTATTACAAGTAATCAAATCAATCAATCAAGGTTTGACATGTCTAAAATGGCCCTATCGGCCCACACAAAAATCAATTTTGGGTTTTAGGGTGATTTGGTGAAAATTTGGGGCGGAAGGCCCGGAAGGGTAGAATGGTCATTTTTTTGGGAGTCGGGACCCGAAAATCACAAAATTTCGATTTGGCCAGTTGAATGTGGCCATTTCCCATTTTTTTGTGATTTTCTTGAATTTTTCTATTTTTTCTATTTTTTTGGAATTTTTATTTTTTTTTCAAAAATATTGGAAATTTTCCGGATCGACATAGATCGACCCTCGAAGTCTCAAAATTTTCAATCCAGACTTTATGAGTCCCGAATCGATCTAGAAATTTTTAGAAAATTTTTTATGAAAATCCGGGAATTTTTATGAATTTTCTAGGTATTTTTGCAATTTTTTGGATTTTTTGGAAATTTTTTTTTATTTTTTTAATTTTTTTTAATAAACCGAACCGGGTCAACCCGGTCAACAACCAGTCAACCCGGTCCGACCGCCCACAGACTCAATCAATACCCTATACGGTACCGTATACGTATTATCCTATTTATTTTTTATTTTTCTAAACTAATTTCTAATATCCGAAAATGCTAAAAATAAACGGACGGCCAGGATCAAACCTAAGATTGATCTCGGCCGTCGAACCCATACTAAATGAAACGACGACGTATCTGACCATTTAACGGACGGTCACGATTAAAATTGGAACCAATATGGACCGTCTAATCAACCTATGCCTAAACGACGACGGATTCATTAAAAGCGTGGACGATCATGATCTAACCTAGATCTAATCCTAACCGTTCATCCCTCCAGCGTCTAAAATGACGACGCACTCGGCCCTCATTCCTAAACGGCGTCGCGTCCTTTAAACAAACGAACGGCCGCGATTTGTCCCGGATCTAATCCGAGCCGTCGACCTATCCCTACCCAAAACGACGCCGAATCAAATATAACTACGAACGGCCGTGATTGATCCTAGACTTAATCTGGACCGCTCATTCTCTAAACCGCAAAACGACGACGTATCACCTATACCCTAAACGGCACCGTTTCGACTTTTATTTTCTGCCTAATATATCTAATATTCGAAAAAAATACGAAATAAAGATCCAACGGCTGAGAATCAAATTCGGGGATTTATCTCGGCCGTTGGATCGGATCTGAGTCAGCCCGCTCGCGCCAACGGCCGAGCGGACTCGGATCCGAGCCGGCCCTATCACGCGATGACACCTAGGCTGGTTGACCGGTTGACTCGCCACGTCACCTTCGTCTTCTTCACTGCGACGAGACTAGACGGACGACGAGAGGACTCCGGCGACGATCTAACGGCGAATTCTTGACCAAATCTCATGAAACCAAATCCTATCGACTCGTCTCAACCTCTAGTTTAACATATCTAGGAATCAAAACATTTCATCCATGGAATCAAGAGTTATGAGCTACGCACGGTCGGCCACTATCAAGTTCAATCAAGCATATTAAGGCCAAATCAGAACAATTAAATCATACACGATCATCATAGGAAGCTCGGAGGACTTACCTCGAGCTCCGATTGAGCTCGCATAGGCTAAAATGGCACGGCCGATGTTCGGCCAAACCGGTGTGAGTTGAAGGCTCGACTCGAGTTTTCGAGCAAGATTGATGCAGAAAGAAGGTGCGATCAAGGTCGTAGATGTCCAGAATAGAAAAGGCACACGTCAATTTCAAAGATCGAACACGAAGACACGAGATGCCATGATTGCACAGTATGAAGCTCGGAGAGTCGACTCACCGTTTTTTGAAGTCTCTGGCCAAATGAACCGGTTCGATCGGCTCCCGGAAGTTCGGGAGAGCTTCCTGCGGCGGTCCGGTAGTTCGATTTGGTCTGTGGTGGCCGGCCGAGCAGCTTGCGGTCCAAGCTTGAAGCTCCGGCGATGGCGTCGTGCGAGAGCTCGTCTCTCTCTCTAAATCTCTCTCTCTCTAATCTGTTAGACTTGGTGAGCACGAATGAACCTCCCTCTTATTCTAGAATCCTCTCACTTCTTTTATACCCAATCTTCGAAAATGCGCGCGCGGGAGCTCGAGTCAGCCGAGTCTCTCACGTGCTAATCACACGTGTTAAGGCTCGCCGGGACGGTGACGGAATCGTTAGGATTCCGTCCCGATCCGTTAAGCCTTCGATCACTTGTAAACGAGCGAATTTGGCACCATTTTGAGAATGTTGACTTTTCCGGGTGGTGGGGCTTTGACCGGCAATGTCGCCGTTCTCCCGGGACGACCGGCCTCTGCCGGTGATGTCAAATGACGCAGTCGATCTCGCAAAACAAAACCCCTATATTAATTAGTTCGATTAGGTTCAAATTAGCCTTCGATTTGATCATTGAAATTCGTTGTTCAATTCGTATATCGCGCGAGCAGAGGTTGAAGATGAAGTACTGTTACGGACCGGTTCGACCGGTCCGACCGGCGATCAGACCGGTCCGAACCGGTTCAGACAGTTAATTTTGCGCAATTTTCAAAATTGATCAAAATTTACTAAGAATTTTTGCAATTAAACCTCAAAATTGAACTTAGGGGCCTGAATTCTATCTAAAAATGCAATTTTGCCCAAAAGTTCTTATCAATTTGCACAAAAACCCCAAATTTTTCTAAAATCCCAAATTGGGGAAATGTTCAATTGAGCGTCAATTTGATAAAATTGGACTACGAGACCTATGCCAATAGATTCATAATGTGTTGAAACATTAGGGGTAGCCCAATTGTGTATATAAAGTTCCTCAATTGGAAGTAATTTCAAAAATTGCAAAGTCGAGGGACTTAATTGCAACATTTTTAAGAATTTCTGTGCAATTCGTGCAATTCACGCAATTAAGGGTGCAATTGATCAAATTGAAGTTCAAAGGGACCACAATTGAATGTCTAGACTCCAAATGTGCAAAAATTGCAAATAAAAAGACTCAATTGGTATTTTTTGTGCAAATTCAACTCTAGATATTGTGAAGAAACACCTAAAATTGAACTCAATTTTCAATTTTTCTTGAGGTCAATATTAAAAGGGGATTAAAATAAAAATATTGGATATTTTTGTGTATTTTTGTGACCTCGAAAAGTATTTTTTATGAATTTTCAAGTATTTTCCTATTTTTCGAAAATATTTAAAAAAATGTCAAAAATATGAAAAATTATTTTTTGTTCCAAATTGGTTCCTTAGGCTTGGCCAAGGCTTCCAATGTTGATTTTTTAATTTTTTTGATTTTTGTGAATTTTTAGTGAATTTTGGAAAATAAAACTAAAGGAAAACCGACTAAAAATTCGGGTGTCAACAAGCCTCCAGTGTTGGTACCTCCTATCCCTAACGTTCCTTTAACTCTATATCTAACGGTTAATGATGAGTCCTTGGGAGCTTTATTAGCTCAAACTAACCCCAAGGATCGTAAAGAGCGGGCCATATATTATTTGAGCAAAAAGTTCACAACATCTGAAGCCAAATACCCAGCAGTGGAAAGGACTTGCGTAGCATTGGTTTGGGTCCTCCATAGATTGAGGCAGTATACCCTGCACTATCATATAGAGCTGGTCATTGAAAATGACCCTATCAAGTACCTTTTGGAGAAACCAACATTGTTGGGAAAGATGGCTAAATAGCAAATATTGCTTTCAGAGTTCGATATCAAGACTTCTCCCCAAAAGTCCGTCAAGGGAAGAGCAATTACCGACATGCTAGCCGAGAATCCTCCTAAGGACGTTTTAGAGCAAAACAAGGGAGGTCAAATCCTGAATATATCTGAAGACAAATGGACAATGCATTTTGACGGCGCAGTGAACCTCACTGGATCGAGCATTAGGGCAGTTCTGATATCCCCTAAAGATTAACATTATCCAGTTTCAGCCAAATTGGTGTTTCCATGCACCAATAACATTTCTGAATATGAAGCCTGCATACCGGGATTACAATTGGCCATATCATTAAAGGTGAAGAAGCTCTTGGTATATGGAGATTCCATGTTGATTATTTTGCAAACTCAAGGAGAGTGGAAGACAAAGGATCTCAAGCTCATCCCTTATCATAAGTACCTTAAGGAGCCGATCCAACATTTTGAGGAGATCACTTTTGAGTATCTTCCAAGAGCCCAGAATCATTTTGCTGATGCTCTGGCCACACTATCAGCCATGTTACAAGTGCAAGACGGCCTTGAGATAGAGCCGTTAAGGATTGACATCTTGGAGCAACCTGCATATTGCATGGTCATTGAAGAAGAACCCGATGAAGAACCGTGGTATCATGACATCAAGAATTATCTGCTGAAGGGCGAGTTCCCACAAGGCAGTCAACCGGAAGATAAGAAATACATAAGCAAGATGGCATCTAAATTCTTCCTCGGGGGACAGATTTTATACAAGAGGTCTTTTGATTCAATCCTATTGAGGTGCGTGAATTCGAAAGAAGCAAATCTCATTATGAAAGAGATTCATGAAGGAGAATGCGGACCGCATATGAATGGCCACCTCCTCGCTAAGAAGATCATGAGGCTCAGATATTCTTGGATGACTATCGAGTCGGATTGCAACCAGCATATTAGATCCTGTCATCAATGCCGGGTATACGGCGACAGGATAAATGCGCCGCCAACCGAGCTACATCAAATGTCAGAACCATGGCCATTACGTATGTGGGGAATCGATATGATCGGCCCTATCAACCCGAAGGCCTCCAACGGACATCGCTTTATTCTGGTGGCTATTGATTATTTCACCAAATGGACTGAAGCTAGCTCATATGCCAATGTCACTGCGAATAGTGTGGCTAAGTTCATCAAGCGAGATATCATCTCAAGATATGGAGTGCCAAGAGCCATCATTACGGACAATGACTCAAATTTGAACAACAAGGTGGTCGATCACCTATTGGAACAATTTAAGGTACGACACCTTAATTCTTCACCTTACCGCCCGCAAATGAATGGAGCTGTGGAAGCAACAAACAAGAACATCAAGAGAATATTGGCCAAAACCGCCGAGAAATATCGAGACCGGCACGAAAGATTGCCATATGCTCTTATGGCTTATCGAACTTCAATACGTACTTCAATTGGGGCAACTCCCTACTCTTTGGTATACGGTATAGAAGCAGTCCTACCAGTGGAGGTGGAAATCCCCTCTTTAAGGATCTTGTCTCAAGTTGAGCTCACGGAAGAGGAGTGGAATCGGCAGAGACATGAACAGTTAAATTTGATTGACGAAAAACGATTGAAGGCTATCTGCCATGGTCAAAGTTACCGGAAGAAAGTAGCCAGAGCTTTTAACAAGAAGGTCAAACCTAGAAATTTTGAAATAGGGATGCCGGTTGTGAAGAAAATGCTCCCAAATGCCCAACATCCAGGAGGCAAATTCATGCCAAATTATGAAGGCCCTTACGTGATTCAGAAGGTCTTATCCGGGGGAGCTCTTATACTTGTAAACATGGATGGAGAAGAGTTGGCAAGTCCAGTGAATTCGGATGCCGTGAAGAGATATTTTCCTTGAAATAAATTGAGCTTCGGAGCGATTGATGAGCAGATCTGAGTCACATAAAGAATTTGCATTCGCATGACATTTGCATACATGCATTTGCATACGTTTGTATTTTGTAGGTGGACCGGGAATCATGAAGAACTTTGCGAGCAATTGATCAAAACAGGGAGGTTATACGTTATTTTGGATTCTGATTTTGTATATCTTTAATCGATTTGTTTCCTTTTGTTTTTACGGGAAACGGGAGTCGACATCCGAAGGAGGTAGAAAGGAGTCGCTCCGGGATTTGAAAATTTTGAATATCTCGAACCGATTGTTTCCTTTTGTTTTTACGGGAAACAGGAGTCAACGTCCGAAGTAGACAAAAAGAAATCGCTTCGGGATTTGAAATTTTAAACATCTTGAATTGATTGGTCACTTTTGTTTTTACGGGAAACGGGAGTCAACATCCGGAGGAGACGAGAAGAAATCGCTTGGAACTTAAAATTTTGAATACCTTGAACTGATTGTTTCCTTTTGTTTTTACGGGGACGAAGTCAATATTTGAAGAAGACAGGTTTGAGGTTCTCCTCCTTTACAAAGTATTTTTATACACCGTCGTGCTTGAAATTGAAAAAACTTGGATTTATAAAGCCACAAGGCCCCTTTCAAAGAAATATTCCTTACAAATTACAGAAACATCTTTTGAATAAAATTTTTGATGAAAACTTTTGCAAAAGATGAATTTTGATGAAAACGCCCTGAGTTTCTATAAAAGGGCATGTTTTGAAAGTTTTTCAGAAGACCGATCCTTCGGATGAAAAGAGGCAAACATTACCCTTAAACACATCCCCGATACACTTGAGTGATGAGTGAGAGTGACAGAGCGAAAGAGCTTAACCTCGGGACGTAGGGATCATTCGCGGTGATTACATGGATTGAAATGATGAAAGGCATTTCCATTTCAAAATTATCCATACACATTTATATCCCTTGATAACCACTCTGAGCCAAAAATGAAGAATTTTATGAATATAACCCTTTCAAGAACCACCCCGTAATGGGGCATATTTGGAGGTTCATTGGATGATTCCTTGGAGAAAAGATCGGGTAAGACTTTATTGTACCGACCTGCATCAATCTTTTTGTGATAGCTTCGGGTGATTTACGCCAGAGACTTGGAACACCTCAAATTGAAGAAAAGCACTTCATTTCTATATCCCAAACACTTACCCTTTGAAAAGCCAATTTGAGCCGTTGAATATTCATTTCTAAACCCTTGTTGGTGATCACCTCCCCACACTGGGGCAAACAAAGGAATTACCAGCAATAAGTCAAAATGCATAATTTGGAAGAATTCACGATCTTGGTCTCCAAAAGAGCCGATCAATGCAAAAAATGATGAAGAATGAAAGGGCTAGAAAAAAGCAAAGTGCCTAGTAAAAGCAAGGCCAAAGCCCATGAAAAGAGCACTCTGGAAAGGGATAAATCCTGAAGAAAAATCATCAAGATGAAAAGAGGAAAATCCTCAAAGTCAATTGAAGAAAGAATGATCATGAATCTATTGTAAAAGCAAATGAATGCTGGAAGAATGTCAAGGTGATCACCAAAGTTCACCCCTCTTTTGAAAATATGGCCATTCTTAAAGAGCCCACCTTAAGCCAAGATACAACCTGTCACCAAAACTTTTCTGATCTAAGAGGTGTTTCAGGTTTACGCAAGAAATCATACAGGAAGCTACCACTTAAAGAGGTAAGTACAATCCTGTCTTATCATGACTTCGGGGTTCTTGACTTGTAAACCCGAAGAAGCTATTTCTGATCAAAATTCATTTCTAAGCTTCAAAATGAATATCCTTTGATAAGCCTTTGACCTAGCCTGAATTACGGTCCCTTTTAAAATGCCTTCTCCGATTAGTCGGATTGTATGCATCTCGAATGATCCCGAAACCTCAAGGTTAGGTTTCTGCTGACGAGATTTGAATTTTAAGAAAAAGCCTTTCCAAAACGGTGAGAAGCCCTCTTGGATGAAGGAAAATCCTTTTGAAAATTTTTAAAACAACCTTTTTGAAGAACACTCGGGAAGTGTCATTCGAAATCCATCCTCAATGGAGATTTGAAATTGTGATTGGACACATTTCCTTCACAAATACACTTTGAAAATTTGTCTAAGAATTCTTAAGTTTCTCCTCGGGACTTAGAATTGTCATTCTAATGATGTTTGATTGAACTTTCTGCAGGTTCCCAGGTGATCCTAAACCCTCGGAAAAGTTACATTTTAAAGATTTGATTAACTTGGATTTTCTGCGGGTTCCCCGGTGATCCCAAATCCTCAGAAAAGTTACATTTTAAAAATTTGATTAACTTGGATTTTCTGCGGGTCTCCCGGCGTCCCCCAGTCCTCAGAACCCTCCTCATTAGAAAATTTGAAATAGGGTTTGAGCTTCTGTAGGTATACTAGTTAACCTAGGTCCTCAGATGGCACCCTCTCAGACGGTGAGTAGCTGCGTAGACGAAAGCCGATTTGCTTTTTAGAAAATTTGAAATAGGGTTTGAGCTTTTGTAGGTACACTAGTTAACCTAGGTCCTCAGATGGCACCCTCTCGGACGGTGAGTAGCTGCATAGACGAAAGCCGATCTGCTTTTTAGAAAATTTGAAATAGGGTTTGAGCTTCTGTAGGTATGTTGACACCCGAATTTTTAATCAGTTTTCTTTAGTTTTATTTTCCAAAATTCATTAAAAATTCACAAAAAATTAAAAAATTATAAAATCAACATTGGAAGCCTTGGCCAAGCATAAGGAACCAATTTGGAACAAAAAATAATTTTTCATGTTTTTCGCATTTTTTTTTAATATTTTCGAAAATAGGAAAATACTTGAAAAATTCATAAAAAATACTTTTCGAGATCGCAAAAATACAGAAAAAATGTTCAATATTTTTCTTTTAATTCCTTTTTCATATTGACCTCAAGAAAAATCAAAAATTGAGTTCAATTTTAGGTGTTTCTTCATAATGCCTAAGGTTGAATTTGCATAAAAAATACCAACTGAGTCTTTTTATTTGCAATTTTTGCACATTTTAAGTCTAGACATTCAATTGCAGTCCCTTTGAGCTTCAATTTGATTAATTGCACCCTCAATTGCACGAATTGCGCGAATTAGACAAAAATCCCCAAATTATTTGCAATTAAGTCCCTCAACTTGCCAATTTTTGAAATTAATCTTAATTGAGGGACTATCATGGTAAAATTGGACTGTCACCCTATGTTTTCATACATTTAGAATTGATTGGAATGGGTCTCATGGTCCAATTTGGTCAAATTGACACTCAATTGAACTTTTCCCTAATTTGGGCAAATTGAAAAATTTGGGGTTTTCATGTAAATTGATGGGAACTTTTGGGCAAAACTACTTTTTTAGATAATATTCAGGCCCCCGAGTTCAATTTTGAAATTTAATTGCAAAAATTCCCAGCCAATTTGGTTTAATTTTGAAATTTGCATAAAATTCACCATGCGAACCTGGTTCGGACCGGTCTCGATCCGGTCGGACCGGGCCGAACCGGTCCCGACCAGTACTTCATCTTCCCCAAATTCACCCGTGCCATTTGCGGGTTCAACGATGGACTTTGACGATCAAATTGGAGTTCAATTCGTGCTTAATTGGATCAATAGAGGTGGGGCTTTTGTTCGTCAAGTCAAGATCCGTCGATTGGCACCGGCGGCACGCACGCCAATGGCCGCCGGAGCACGGCGGAATCGATAGTCAAAGTTCCCGGCGACCGAAAGTCAACCATTTCAAAACCAAGTGCAATTCTTGCTCGTTTTTGACTCAACGGACGTCTAATGGACTTGGACGGAATCCTAGTGATTCCGTCACCGTCCGGCTGGCCTGAAATCACGTGGGCGCACGTGAATCACCCTCGGCCAGCTCACGCCCGACGCGCCAAATTTCAAAAGCTCACTATAAAAGCCCGAGGAGGATTCTAGAACGAGAGAGGCTCATTTGTTCGCTCAACACACCGGAATAGAGAGAGAGGGAGTTAGAGAGAGAGAGAGAGCTCTCGACGTCCGCCATTGGTGAAGGTTTGAGCGACTACTGTGGATTGCTCGTCAAGCCAATCCAGAGCAAATCGAGCTTCGCAATCCACTTCGGAAGCTTCACAGCAGCTCCGGAAAGCGACCGAGCCATTTGGATTAGCCTCGCGATCTCCAAATCGGGTAGGTCGAACTTCCGATTCCTCCACCGAGCATCAATGGCATCGCATCGTTCCGAGCACGATTTTTGAAATTATTGTATGCGTTTTGCTTCCCGAACTACGCTGACCACTTCCGCATATCCATTTTGCCTCGATTTTGCATAAATACCTCCGATCGAGTCCGCGAAATCCAACCTCCATGGCCGAACACCGTCGAAGCTTGCCTAGGCGATTCTAGGCCAAACCAGGTCGATCCGACTCGCAGGGTAAGGTTTCTAAACCTCCTCCGAGTGAATCCCGTGGTTGAATCGAATAGTTATGCTCTATTTCGTATGATCGAGTTCTCGCGATTGTGAAACCGTGTAAGCTTGATATATGTTGATCCCGTGGGTGAAATCACTTAATCTTTGGATATGTTGATCGGGAAGTTTGAGCGAGTCGATCGCCGTTGGTCCGAGGTCATTCCGGCGAGATCTCGCCGTTAGATCTCGCCGGAGATTCTCGGCCGTTCATTTGTTGTCGTCGCAAGTGAGGAAGACGATGCGGACGTGGCGGTCAACGAGTCAAAGTCCTAGGTGGCATTCGGTGATTAGTCCAAGTCATCGCCGACTCGGCCTAGTCGTTGGCGCGAATAGGCGAGTCGGCCTTGATCCGACGGCTAGGATAAATAGATAAGTTTGATTTACGACCGTCGGATCGTTATTTTGTATTTTCGGATATTAGGTATATTAGTTAGAAAATAATAAATAAAAAACGGTGTCGTTTTGAATAAGTGGTGCGGCGTCGTTTAGGACATGTTAGGAATGAACGGCCTGGATTAGATCTAAAGTTTGATCGTAGCCGTCCGTAGTACTAAAGGAAACGTCGTCGTTTTGGGTCTAGAAGAGTTGACGGCTCGATTAGATCTCAAATAGATCGTAGCCGTCCATGCATTTTTAGATACGGCGTCGTTTTGCTTAAGGTTGAGTCAACGATCCGCATCAATTTTCGGGTTTAATCGCAGCCGTTCTTTTGTTTTGGGATAAGCGACGTCGTTTTGGTGTAAGAGGCCGAAGTGTAGTCGTTTTGTTTGAGCATGAGTCGACGGCCGAGATCAAATCCGAGATTGATCTCAGCCGTCCGTTATTTTCTTTTGTATTCAGATATTAGAAAATATATTTAAAAAAATAAAAAATATTTAGATAAATGCATATACGGTGTCGTTTTTCTTAGGGTTCGAGCGGGTCATGGGCGGTCGGACCGGGTTGACCGGTCGTTGACCGGGTTGACCCGGTCCGGTTTGTTAATAAAAAATAATAAAAAAATAAAAAGAAATTTCCAAAAATCCAAAAAAATTGTAAAAATACTTAGAAAATTCATAAAAATTCCCGATTTTCATAAAAAATTTCTAAAAAATTTGTAGATCGATTCGGGACTCATAAAGTCTGGATCGAAAATTTTTGAGACTACGAGGGTTGATTAATTTCGATCCGGAAAATTCCCAATATTTTTGAAAAATAAATAAAAATTCAAAAAAAATAGAAAAAATTAGAAAAATTCAAGAAAATCACAAAAAAATGAGAAATGGCCACATTCAACTGGCCAAATCGAAATTTTGTGATTTTCGGTCCCAAACCCCAAAAATGACCATTATACCCTTCCGGGCCATCCGCCCCAAATTTTTACCAAATCACCCCGATACCCAAAATTGATTTTTGTGTGGGCCGATAGGGCCATTTTAGACATATTGAACCTTGATTGATTGATTTGATCGATTGTAATGATTTTGATTGCGCATTATTTTTTGCTGATTGTGATTGATTAGGATAGAAAAATCCCATCTGTATGAATACTTAGATTTTTTTTTAGGGCCTACCTCACCCGATATCGCATCTCGCATGAAATCTTAGGTTAGAAAAACAATCAACATCGGTAACCGAAAGGGCGTCAAATATGAAACTTGGCGTAACCAAATCCCCGGACCCAAAATCTCCGGGTTTTCGCGGAACCGAACGGTTTCTCCCGACCGCTCGGTAAGGTTTTCCGATCGTACCTTCCAATAAATCGATCGGTGGCGACTCCAAATTGCATGTACATCTCGCACATGCCACCCGACCACACAAGGTCAATTTCGATATTTGAAAAATTTTACCCGACATCGCGATTCGAGTAATGGGTCTTGGGAGAGACTCGCGATCCCCCATGTATATGTCTATAAAAAGGAGGGGATCGGCTCGTTAGCCCTATTCCACCCCCGGGAAGGAAATTTCCGGGAGGGTCGCGACAGACCGGCGACTCCACCGGGGATGTACTTTAAGAGGATTTAAGCCGATAAAAATGCTGATTGTTTTCTAACCTCGTTTTCTGCAGATGCTCTTGAAGATGAGGTACGTCCACTAACAAAAAAGTGTTAAATGTTGATGCAGATGGGAGTTATAAGGGGTGGCGTCTATGCTAACCATTTTTGATGCAGATATGGAGTTTTGGATTGTTTGTTTATTTAGGCAAATTTTGAAGCGGTGTTTTGAATATAAATTGTTGTGCATGTCTCGCATATTTTGAGGATCACGACATTGCACACACAAGCGCCTAAACCCGAGCCGCGAAATCACCTTTTAGGTCGCCATAGATAGGGATCGGTATGCGAAGCTCTTGTGTTTGATTGCACTTGGGTTGACCATATTTGATCCCGCTCGCTATGCAAGATTGATGGTCCTACCCACTTGTTGTTTGATTGCGCTTGTGGGCGGCCCATCGATTTGTATAGCGGGAGCCTTTTTAGGTCCATACCCGAGCCTTTTTGATTTCTTTAGAGTTAAACCTCACCTGTCTCATGCGCATGTGAAATGGATGGTTGGTATACCTAAAACCAAAAACCAAAAAAAAGTAACATCGGTTGGTAAGGCTTTCTACCCTTTTTATTTTGAACTTGTAAATTTAAATTTTGCATATCATACATTTCCACTACATATCATCACAATTTGTAAGATCGTTTAAGTGATCGGGGTTGAAAGTCAAATTTTCCTTTTTAGGATAGATGGCGCCCCAAAGTCGTGTTGATGCACCCGATGTATTCACATGGGAGCGGAGGACCATTCGACGCGAGGACCGAGTACCCGCTACATTCCGAGTTTTCGGATTTGTTCACGGACGAGAGCTCAACGGACGGAACCGCATCCGTAGCGAGAGTTGCGATTATACCCGATGTGGACGATATTTGGAGCTCGAGCGCGAGAAAGAAAGAATCCGGGAATTGTACATGAAGTTGGCGAGGAAGCCTCATGCTACCAAGACGGCCCCAAAACATTCTCCGATTAAGAAGAAGGAAATCATCACCATATCCTCCGATGATGAAGAAGATATCAAGCTTCCCGAGATAGTAGAGATTTCATCGGATGAGGATACCATTCCCACCGTCTAGATTAGTACGACTTTGGGGCATTTTCTAGGTTTCATTATATTTTGAGTCTATTATGTACTTTCATCGACATTTATTGTCCGAACATCTCTGGATATTATCATGTTCTATCTTTTTTGACTTTATTGTATTAGACTTGTAAATTTCATGAGTTGTCAATTTGTGAACGACCTTTTTACCCCGATTACGCTTAAACGATCCTAATCAAATTACATGCCATCTTTGGATGAGATTTGGTCCATAATTACCCTATTTGGCTTATTTGGGTCAAGTGGGAGTAGTTGACCCTCATGTTACCAAAAGATGACATGGAATTTGGTTAGCACATTTGCATCACATTACATGCATATGCATATTAAACTCGTGGTAATTGACTTTAGGATCATCATTTTTGCATTCTTAGATCATGGGGAATGGAGACATCAAAGTCATCCCAATACCGCGCAAGGAACTTGCTATATGGTGGGATCGCCTCGACATCGTCAACAAAGCCTATGTGGAAGGACGTTTGGGACGACTTGTAGATTTGATCAAAGTGGAATACCAACCGGCGCTCATTCAAGCACTAGCCAAGGCATGGGACGCGCGAACAATGACGTTCAACTTTCGAGGATTGGAATTGACCCCTACGCTTGAGGAGTATACCGCTATTATCGGGGCCAAATTTGAAGAACGTATAGCTCAACCCCCTTTGGACATGGATTCCACTCGTTCGTTATCGAGTTTCCTTCGCCTTAAAACTTCGAAATTGAAAAAGTTTACAAGTCCAATTCCAACAAGTTCACATTCTCGTTCCTTCTCGATAACTATTCCTCTCTACCCACCGAAACCGGTCATAAATCGGGAAAGGTGTTCATTTTGGCTTTCTTTGCATTCGTTCTATTCCCGACTTCTAGAACTACTTTTGACCCCTCCATAACTCATATAGCCGGACAGGGCGTGTTGTCGCTGGGATTATTCGTACATGATCTTAGCCGAGACTTTTCTCTCCCCGAATGGTTCCAAGTCTTCAAAAAAGGCCGTTTTCCAAGCGTCTAGCGGATTACTCCACTTGTGGTTCACCTCTCATATAAAGACTTTCCAACTCCGGGTGGGGTGTTATGAGATCAATGAGCACGTTCACCCCCCTTAGATCCTTCCTTAAGTGTCAATCCCTTGTACCCAAATACTCATTCAAAAAGTGGGTTGAGCTATTGGACAATTTGAAACCCGAGCATATTAGATGGCGTTTGACTTGGCCCAAGATCGTAGAAGCTCGCATTTCGGGTATTGAAGATAACCCTATTCCCTTATTGGGATGTACCGGCGCTGTGGCGTATTACCCCATTCGAGTGGTGAGGCAATTTGGAGTTCTACAAGAGATACCACCGGATGTTTGTCCCGGGATTTTCTCATTTGATATGACACGAGGAAAGCTCACTAAGGAAACAAAGGAGTTGTATCGGGTTCGGATCAAGCTTATCCTTCATGCTTTGAAGAACTCCCCACTGCAACAAGTTGAGTGGCCGGATTATTTGGATAATGAGATGAACATTCACAGAGCTTCCAAGGAGTATATCAAGAAGTTTAAGGAGTATCGCCAATCAATGGTAGAGCCATATGTACCCGAGTGCGTATCTCCTCGGATTGAAGAAGTAGAGTCATATGAGCCGAGTAGTACATAGTACCATATGTACCGGGAGTAGAACCGTACATTCCCGAAGATCCAGAGCAATGGATATCGAAGAGGGAGAAGACCCATACTTGTGGGATTCCGATGGACCGAAGAGCAAGAAGAGTGGAAACGTCCCCGACTTGGATAGATCCATTCCTCCATTTAGATTTTACATATTTGTTATCTTTTAGATACTTTTGAACAATTTGGTTTGTAATAAATACATACTATTTCTTTTATGAGCATTTCATGCATACATATAGAAAAGTCAATTACCACGGATCAATGTCTCCAATCCTTTAATATTTCCCATACTGATTTGATATCCCGAAAACAGGTGAGCGATAAATACGAGGACTCGTAGCAAAACGCGCAAGTTAAGGATGGAACAAGAAGAGCTCGCACCTCGTGTGGGTAATCTGGAAAATCAAATGAATGTGATCGCCACAATGGTGGCGGAGATGAAGGCAATGATGATTGCAAGCCGGGGGAGATACCCCGTTGACCCTAACTCTCAAACTCTGCGGGGCCATCCGATGGGGCGAACGCTAATCCGGCGCCCGCCGCTAATCCCACTCGAATCCGGAGAGACCGCCTAAGGATCCTCCCATTGTGATTGATCTCGGAGAAAAAGGAGAAGCAAGTCCTCAAAATGGAAGAGGAAATTAAGAGGCTCGCTAAGATCGAAGAGTGTTTGGCGAGTCGGGGTTATGAACTCTCGAGATTCGATAAGGTTGCACCGTTTGAAAAGATAGAGGTTCCCGCCGATTACAAGGAACCGACTTTGTGAGGAGATATAACGGGACCGGGTGTCCCAAGGCGCACTTGAAGTATTACTTGCGCCGAATGTCGCAGCTCCGACAACATTCCACTCTCAGGTTAACACCTTCCAGGAAAGCCTATCTCGGGGCAGCCCCGGCGTGGTTCATTGAATTGGAGCCGAGAGGCTCGCCGATTGGGATAAACCGGCAGCGAGTTCCTTCGGCAATACAAGTTTAACACTCGACCGCCCTAACTAGAAAGGACCTTTTAAGGACCGTAAAAGGAAAGAGCGAGACCGTTCGCGCCTACGCCCGTAGATGGAGAGCACCGGGCCGTGCAGGTAAAGCCGCCCGTCCCGGAAGAAGAACTAATAGATCTGTTTCTCAAGGCCCTTCCGTTTGAATTTTTCGACAAGCCGAACACCTCCGGGTGTCGACATTTGCACACCCGATCAAGGTGGCGGAGCGTCATGAGTGGGCACCGAGAGAGAAGAAGATACCCGAGGCGCCTTTCAAACGCCAATACCCTTTGAGAAGGGATATTAGGGAGCAAACCGGAGAAGTAGCTTTTGTCCCTAATCCGCCAAAGCCCAGAAATTTCTCGCCTTCAATTCCTACCCAAGGAACGTCCTCCTGGACCGCTTCCAAACCACCGGAATTCAGAAAGAAAAACCCAGTTGTTTTTACCCCACTACCCCGACCCTTATCCAAATTGTTACCCATGCTATTGGAAAATCGCTTAGTTGCAAAAAGAGCCACCTCGAGCTCACCCGCCAAGATTTCCTGGGTATGATGAGACCCAGACGTGCGTATACCATATGGGAGAAAGGGGGCATAACGCGGACAACCTGTCTCGCTCCGAAGTTCAAGGTGCAAGCATTGATCGACGGAAAAGTTCTGGAGTTTGATAAAGCCGAACCGAATGTACAGCAGTAACCCACTACCCGAGCATCGTGAGGTGAACGCGATCTTTGGAGATGAAGAGGAGGAGGTTCTGGAGTTCATAGTGAATATGGATAAAATGCGGGATATCTTGACATTGGCCTCGCAATACCCGGAAGGAGAGAGTATTTCCCGGGAGCAAAAAGAGGCTTGCTTGGAAAAATTGATTAGCTTGGGCGTCATAGGAAGAATGGAAAATGTCGCTTTCAAGGGGACCTACGTGGCGGTGAACATGCTGTCCGAGGAGTTCACGATGAAACCTACGAGGGGAGCTGTTTTAAAAATACCCTCGGGATATTTGATGAGCATCAAAGATGGTCAAGAAATTGAAGAGATAGACGAATATGAAGTCCGTCTGGATAAGGCCCGCCGAGGCGATAGAAGATTTTTGCGAAAGCCCTAGAGAGGGGCGAAATAGTTGATAACCCGGGGGAAGATAGTGGTGGGTACAACTTTAAAGTGCTATATTCGGCGCCCCAGAGTTTCTTTGTTGACTCGGAGATGTAGTCCCCGATGGGTGGGGTGGAATGGATGACCCCGCAAGCGATGAATTTGTGGGAACGATCGATGAAGTTAAGGACCAAGCGGCTCCTCGGAATGAACAGGAGAATCGAGAGGTCGATATGCGACTTTCTAACTGAGACGCACATGCGTCATTTAACAACTATGGTAGCAGATTTATCGCAATCGACGACCAAAAGGAATACTATGGCGATAGAAGAAAGCATGCAGATTCGGGAGATACGGCGGACCATGGAGACACAGAATCGAAAGATCGCTCTACTTCAAGAGCAAGGAGATGACGTGTCGAGGAAAATGGATGAGTTGAAGGAGCTGATTACGCCACTTACTCAAGCAAGAAACGTCCCGCCTCAAGGTGTGAACCCGAGAGTGGTCTTCCGCACGAAGTATAATGGCGCCCGGGTGTCCTCCCGGCGCATGTCTCATACTATCTTCGCCAAATGGTTGGCCACCAAGAAGATGACGAAACACTGATCCGGAACTTTGGACAAAGTTTAACGGGCCCCGCACTAGCATGGTTTCGATTAATTGACCTAGACCGGGTCCCGAGCTGGGAGGATTTATCGGAGCACTTCTTAAGTCACTTTGAAGCTGGGATTAGGGGTTATTTCACTAAGGCTAATTTGTTGAACATCCGGAAAGGTGAAGATGAGAGTTTTGAGCTCTTTGCAAGAAGGTGGAAGAAACACGCCGTGATGGTGCAACCACCGTTGTCGGAGAGAGAAATGCTGGAGTTTGTACTAAAGTCACTTCCGGCGGAATACTTTGATCGCATGTATGCATACACGTACTCATCGTTCCAACATCCGGTGGAGATTGGCATGAGGATTGAAGGGATTATCCCGAGAGTCGAAGAGAAAGGCGAGGGATTTCGATGAAGAAAATGCCACGCCGGTAAGGCCAGGTCTAGAACATAACCCCGATGACGTTCATGAGGATGAAATGATTGGGATGGTAGATGCCCCAATTCGTTTTGTGATTGATTTGAACAAAGTTGATAGCTGGGAGTTAGAAGCTTCTAGTTCGAAAAACCATCAACATCCGAATCACTACCGAAAAAGATCATACCGGTGAGGATTAAATTACCGCCCGTGGAAGAGTACAACTCAAGGGCGCTTCATTGGGATTATGGAACGGGCGAGATTGACGCCATAATGAGATCCGGAAGATGTTATCCCCCGAGAGAAGTGGATTCCGAAAAGAGAATCCCAACCAAGGAAGAGGTTGAGAAGTTGCAATCGGTCGTGAGGACCAAAGAATATGATGTCGTTGACCAACCGCGGAAGATGCCCGCATGCATTTCCTTCTTGGATCTCTTCAAAAATTCTGAAAAGCACAAAGACGCCCTTTTGAAGGTGCTGGATGAGGTGCATGTTCCGAGACAATTAACGAAGTGCAATTGGGAGACTTTGTGGGTGCTATCCTTCCGAAGGACCGGATATCCTTCTCGGACGAAGACTTCCCGAAAGAAGGGCGGGTCCACAACAAAGCCCTTTACATAGCCGTGAGGTGTCACGGAAAAGAGGTGCCTCACGTCTTAATTGATAATGGTTCCGCTTTCAACCTTGTGTCCACTAAGCACTTTGAGAAGCTTGGGGATCAATGAAGATTTTGTGAAGACATCCAAGGCCACCATCCGATCATTTGATGGAGTCTCCAAGAATGTTGTAGGAGAGATTGAGCTGGACATTGACATTGGACCGGTAACTTTCTCTATACCGTTCCAAGTGTTGGATATTCCAAGCGCCTTCACCCCGCTCCCCGGGAAGACCGTGGATTCATGTGTCCGGAGCGGTACCTTCCTCTCTCGCATCAAAAGTTAAAATTTGTGGTCAAAGGTCGCTTGATCACCGTCCATGGCGAGACGGGACATCGAGCGACTTTAAAAGGGATGGTCCCTTACATTGAACCCTCAAAGGAGGAGGAGCTGAGTTATCACACCTTTGACATTGTATCCATCATGCATGTGTCACCAAATGCAAAGGTGGCTATACCGAGCTTTCGAGACCCGCAACTATGGCGGGAAAAGTGCTACTCTCGAATGGATTTATTCCGGGTGCTTGGATTAGGGAAATATGGTCGGGGAATTCGTAACCCTTTGAATTTGGGCTCAAATGACCACAAGGTTGGTCCGGGTTATAGCGGAATAGCGGAAAATAACATAGGTCGAGGCCGAGGTCGAAACAATCGTTATGGAGACCGTGGACGCCGTGGACGCCAAGGTGGCCGTTTCATAGGTACCGATGTATGGAAAGCTAGAGGAAAAATGCTCCTAAATCCTTTATTCGAGGTATTTTCTAAAGGAGGCAAATGGCTGGAAGATGAGGACATTTCGAGAATGCAGAGCCGGACTTATTCAACCCGTTCCTCGGATAATCGGGTGAACGTGATAATTGAGTGGCCGGACGATGATTTCCCCACCCCGAGTAAAAGGCTCTTTCTGAACTTTATCTTTTAATGCATTTTGATTACTGCATTTGCTTTAAAGCTTTTTGATGTTTTAGCACCCTTTGGGTCACATGCCGTGATCCAGGAAGTGCAAGATCTTGTATTGTTCTTAGTTGCATTTATTAATGAAAAACATTTCAAATTTGATTACGACATGTGGAGCAACGGATTGGTCCGATGATGACAATTGATTCTACCGTGAAACTTGAGGCCCGATCCGCCATATGATCTAGGATTTTAAACAGCTTTTGAGAACCAGGATGTCCGGAAGATCGTGGACTAGTTCTCCTTTCCTTATCTAAGAAAATTGAAATTTGAAAGATGTTTTCATGATAGGAATCATGCATCCTTCAATTTTATCATCTTTGAATACTAACCTTTCATGGTGCATTTCGGGCATGTCATCCCACCCATACATAACAGGTTAATATGTGACTCATATCAGCTCGATGACTATGCATGCGAAGTTGATATAGACGAGGTTGATGTGAGCGATATCAAGAAAGAATGGGATTGTTTCGAAGAATCTAAGCCTCCTATTTCCGAAGAACCTATCACTATTAATTTGGGAGATTCCGATCGCGTCAAGGAAGTGAAAATAGGAGGACACCCGTCTGCAAGCAGATATTTTAAGAATGACGGTGTTACTCAAGGAATATCAAGATATCTTCGCCCGGTCGTATGCCGACATGCCGGGTCTAGATCGTGAGATTGTGGAGCATGCTTTGCCCACGAATCCTTCTTGCACACCAAGAAATCAATCACCCGGAAGAATGAATCCCGAACTCGGGGATAAAATCAAGGAAGAGGTGATGAAGCTCCTTAAAGTTGGATTTATCGAGGCTGTCCCATATGCTGATTGGGTCGCCAATATCGTACCGAGTTAAGAAGAAGGATGGGAGAATTAGAATATGCGTGGATTATCGGGACTTGAACAAAGCTAGTCCCAAGGATGATTTTCCCCTACCGCACATTGATGTGCTCGTCGACGATCATCGCGGGTTTTGAATTGTTCTCCTTTATGGATGGATTCTCGGGATATAATCGATCATGCTGAAGGAAAAAGATAAGATCAAGACCTCATTCACTACACAATGGGGAACTTTTTGTTACAAGGTGATGCCATTTGGGTTGAAAAATGCAGGTGCAACATATCGAGGGCTATGGTGACCCTTTTTCATGATATGATACATAAGGAGATCGAGGTCTATGTGGATGATATGATTGCCAAATCCAAGCCTGGAGAAGACCATGTTAAAGTGCTGAAGAAGTTATTTGATCGATTGAGAAAGTATAAGCTCAAGTTGAATCCTGCGAAATGCGTATTTGGCGCAAGATCCGGAAAGCCGCTAGGGTTTGTGGTGAGCAGCCGTGGTATTGAAATTGACCCTTCCAAGATTAAAGCCATATGGGAAATAGGAACTCCTGTTATCGTTAAAGAAGTAAGGGGGTTACTGGGAAGATTGAATTATATATCCAGATTCATATCCCAACTATCGAAACGGCGAAACCCTTCTTCAAGTTGCTAAAGAAAGGTGCAAAGGTGAAATGGGATGCGGAATGCCAACAAGCATTTGAGAAGATCAAGGAATATCCGGTACAACCTCCAAGTATTGGTACCTCCTATCCCCGACGTTCCTTTAACTCTATATCCGACGGTTAATGATGAGTCCTTGGGAGCTTTACTTGCCCAAACTAACCCCAAGGATCGTAAAGAGCGGGCCATATATTATTTGAGCAAAAAGTTTACAACATCTCGAAGTCAAATACCCAACAAGGGAAAGGACTTGCGTAGCATTGGTTTGGGTCCTCCACTGATTGAGGCAAGATACACCGCATTATCATATAGAGCTGGTCACCGAAAATGACCCCATCAAATACCTTTTGGAGAAGCCAACATTGTTGGGAAAGATGGCTAAATGGCAAATACGCTTTCGTAGTTCGATATCAAAACCTCTCCCCAAAAATCTGTCAAGGGAAGAGCAATTGCTGACATGCTAGCCGAGAATCCTCCTAAGGACGTTTCGAGCAAAACAAGGGAGGTCAAATCCTGAATATATCCGAAGACAAATGGACAATGTACTTTGACGGTGCAATGAACCTCACCGGATCGTGCATCAGGGGCTTTGATATCCCCCAAGATCAACATTATCCAGTTATCAGCCAAGTTGGTATTCCCCCGTACCAACAACATTTCGAATATGAAGCCTCGCATACTAGGATTACAATTGGCCATCTCATTAAAGGTGAAGAAGCTACTGGTATATGGAGATTCCATGCTAATCATTTTACAAACTCAAGGGGAGTGGAAGACAAAGGATCCCAAGCTTATTCCTTATCATAAATACCTCGAAGAGCCGATCCAACACTTTGAGGAGATTACTTTCGAATATCTCGCCGAGAACTCGGAACCATTTTGCTGATGCTTTGGCTACATTATCAGCAATGTTACAAGTGCAAAATGGTCTTGAGATAGAGCCATTAAGGATTGATATTTTAGAGCAACCTCGCATACCGCATGGTCATTGAAGAGGAACCCGACGAAGAACCGTGGTATCATGACATCAAGAATTACTTACCGAAGGGCGAATTCCCGCAGGACGATCAACCGGAAGATAAAAAGTACATAAGGAAGATGGCATCTAAATTTTTCCTCAGCTGGACGGATCCTATACAAGAGATCCTTTGACTCGGTCCCGCCGAGGTGCGTGAATTCCAAAGAAGCAAATCTCATTATGAAAGAGATTCATGAAGGGGAATGCGGACCGCATATGAATGGCCACCTCCTCGCCAAAAGATTATGAGACTCGGGTATTATTGGTTGACTATCGAGTCGGATTGCAACCAGCATGTTAGATCCTCGTCATCAATGCCGGGTATACGGCGACAGGATAAATGCGCCGCCAACCGAGCTACATCAAATGTCGAGCCATGGCCATTCTCGCATGTGGGGAATTGATATGATCGGCCCTATCAACCCAAAGGCCTCCAACGGACATCGTTTCATTCTGGTTGCTATTGATTATTTCACCAAATGGATTGAAGCTAGCTCATATGCCAATGTCACTGCGAATAGTGTGGCCAAGTTCATCAAGCGAGATATCATCTCAAGATATGGAGTGCCAAGAGCCATCATTACAGACAATGGCTCAAATTTGAACAACAAGGTAGTCGATCAACTATTGGAACAATTTAAGGTACGACACCTTAATTCTTCGCCTTACCGCCCGCAAATGAATGGAGCCGTGGAAGCGGCAAACAAGAACATCAAGAAAATATTGGCCAAAACTGCTGAGAAATATCGAGATTGGCACGAAAGATTGCCATATGCTCTCATGGCCTACCGAACTTCAATTCGTACTTCAACCGGGGCAACTCCTTACTCTTTGGTATACGGTATGGAAGCAGTCCTACCGAGAGAGGTGGAAATCCCCTCTTTAAGGATTCTGTCTCAAGTAGGGCTCACGTAAGATGAGTGGAGTCGACAGAGACACGAACAATTGAATTTGATTGACGAAAAGCGATTAAGGGCTATCTCGTCATGGTCAAAGTTATCGAAGAAAGTGGCCGAGCTTTTAACAAGAAGGTTAAACCTAGAAGTTTTGAAGCGGGGATGCTAGTTGTGAAGAAAATGCTCCCAAATGCACAACACCCAGGAGGCAAATTCATGCCAAATTATGAAGGCCCCTATGTGATTCGAGAAGGTCTTATCCCGGGGAGCTCTTATACTTGTAAACATGGATGGAGAAGAATTGGCAAGTCCAAGGAATTCGGATGCCGTGAAGAGATATTTTCCTTGAAATAAATTGAGCTTCGGAGCGGTTGATGAGCAGATATGAGTCACATGAAAATTTTGCATTTGCATGACATCTCGCATACATGCATTTGCATACGTTTGTATTTTGTAGGTGGACTGGGAATCATGAAGAACTTTGCAGAGCAACCGATCAAAACAGGGAAGTTATCCGTTACTTTGGATCACGGATTTTGAATATCTTGGACTAATTGTTTCCTTTTGTTCTTTACAGGAAACAGGAGTCGACACCCGAAAGAGGAGACAGGAGTCAACATCCGAAGGAGATAAGAAGAAATCACTTCGGGATTTGAAAATTTGAATATCTTGGACTGATTGTTTCCTTTTGTTTTTACAGGAGACAGGAGTCAACGTCCGAAGGAGACGAGAAGAAATCGCTTCGGAACTTAAAATTTTGAATACCTTGGACTGATTGTTTCCTTTTGTTTTTACAGGGGACAGAAGCCAATATTTGAAGAAGACAGGTTTGAGGTTCTCTTTCTTTACAAAGAATTTTCATACGCCGTCGTGCTTGAAATTAAAAAAACTTGGAATTATAGAGCCACAAGGCCCTTTCAAAGAAATATTCCTTACAAATTACAGAAACATCTTTTGAATATTATCTTTGATGAGAACATTTGGCAAACGATGAATTTTGATGAAAACGCCCTGAGTTTCTATAAAAGGGCATGCTTTGAAAGCTTTTCAAAAGAATGATCCTTCAAATGAAAAGAGGCAAACTTTGTCCTTAAACACGTCCCCGACACACTTGAGCGATGAGTGAGAGTGATAGAGCGAAAGAGCTTAATTTTGGGACGTAGGGATCATTCGCGGTGATTACATGGATTTAAATGATGAAAGGCATTTCCATTTCAAAATTATCCATACACATTTGTATCCCTTGATAACCATTCCGAGCCAAAAAGGGAGAATTTTATGAATATAACCCTGTCAAGAACCACCCCACAATGTGGCATATTTGGAGGTTCATTGGATGATTCCTTGGAGAAAAGGTCGGTAAGACTTTATTGTACCGACTCGCATCAATCTTTTTGTGATTAGCTTCAGGTGATTTCTGCAAAGACTTGGAACACCTCAAAGTGAAGAAAAGCATCTCATTTCTATATCCCAAACACTTACCCTTTGAAAAGCCAATTTGAGCCTTTGAATATTCATTTCTAAACCCTTGTTGGTGATCACCCCCCACACCGGGGCAAAGCAAAGGAATTACCAAAGCAATGAGTCAAAAAGCATGATCGGAAGAATTTTGATACTGGTCTCAAAAGAGCCGGTCAGGCGAAAATGATGAAGAATGAAAGGGCTAGAAAAAGCAAAGTGCCTGGTAAAAGCAAGGCCAAAGCCCATGAAAAGAGCATCCCGAAAAGGGGCAAATCCTAAAGAAAAATCATTAAGATGAAAAGAGGAAAATCCTCAAAATCAATTGGAAAAAGAATGATCGTGAATCTTCTCGCAAAAGGCAAATGAAAGCTGGAGAAATGTCAAGGTGATCACCAAAGTTCACCCTCTTTTGAAAATATGGCCGTTCTTAAAGAGCCCACCTTAAACCAAAATACAACCCGTCACCGTAACTTTTCCGATCTAAGAGGTGTTTCAGGTCGATGCAAGAAATCATACAGGAAGCTACCGCTTAAAGGGGTAAGTACAATCCTGTCTTATCATGACTTCGGGGTTCTTGACTTGTAGACCCGAAGAAACTATTGTTGATCAAAATTCATTTCTAAACTTCAAAATGAATATCCTTTGAAAAGCCTTTGACCTGGCCCGAATTACGGTCCCTTTTAAAATGCCTTCTCCGATTAGTCGATTGTATGAATCTCGAATGATCCCGAAACCTCGAGGTTAGGTTTCCCGTGAGCAGATTTGAATTTTAAGAAAAGCCTTCCTAAATGGTGAGAAGCCCTCTTGGATGAAGGAAAATCCTTTTGAAAATTTTTTAAAACAACCTTTTTGAAGAACACTCAGGATGTGTCATTCAAAGTCCATCCCCAAAGGGAGATTTGAAATTGTGATTGGAGACATTTCCCTCACAAATACACTTTGAAAATTTGTCTAGAATTCTTGAATTTTTTCCAAGAACTTAAAGTTGTCATACTAATGATGTTTGATTGAACTTTCTGCGGGTTCCCCGGTGACCCCAAATCCTCGTAAAAGTTGCATTTTAAAGATTTGATTAACTTGGATTTTCTGCGTGTCTTTTGGCATCCCCGGGTCCTCGGATCCTCTCGCTTATTTGAAAATTTGAAATAGGGTTTGAGCTCAGTAGGTACACTAGTCAACCTAGGTCCTCGATGGCACCCTCTCGCACGGTTAGTAGCTGGAGAGACGAAAACCGATCTCGCTTATTTGAAAATTTGAAATAGGGTTTGAGCTCAGTAGGTACACTAGTCAACCTAGGTCCTCGAGATGGCACCCTCTCGGACGGTTAGTAGCTGGAGAGACGAAAACCGATCTCGCTTATTTGAAAATTTGAAATAGGGTTTGAGCTCGTAGGTACACTAGTCAACCTAGGTCCTCGATGGCACCCTCTCGACGGTTAGTAGCTGGAGAGACGAAAACCGATCTCGCTTATTTGAAAATTTGAAATAGGGTTTGAGCTCGTAGGTACACTAGTCAACCTAGGTCCTCGGATGGCACCCTCTCGGACGGTTAGTAGCTGGAGAGACGAAAACCGATCTCGCTTATTTGAAAATTTGAAATAGGGTTTGAGCTCGTAGGTACACTAGTCAACCTAGGTCCTCGATGGCACCCTCTCGGACGGTTAGTAGCTGGAGAGACGAAAACCGATCTGCTTATTTGAAAATTTGAAATAGGGTTTGAGCTCGTAGGTACACTAGTCAACCTAGGTCCTCGATGGCACCCTCTCGGACGGTTAGTAGCCGGAGAGACGAAAACCGATCTCGCTTATTTGAAAATTTGAAATAGGGTTTGAGCTCAGTAGGTACACTAGTCAACCTAGGTCCTCGATGGCACCCTCTCGACGGTTAGTAGCTGGAGAGACGAAAGCCGATCCGCTTTTTAGATGGTGAGTCCCCGCATGGAGGATAGCCAATCTCTTTTAAATAGGTGAAACCCCTTTGTTACAAGGGTGAACCTCCCCCCCGACGGTTAGTAGCTGGAGAGACGAAAGCCGATCCGCTTTTTAGATGGTGAGTCCCCGCATGGAGGATAGCCAATCTCTTTTAAATAGGTGAAACCCCTTTGTTACAAGGGTGAACCTCTCCCCCCCTCGACGGTTAGTAGCCGGAGAGACGAAAGCCGATCCGCTTTTTAGATGGTGAGTCCCCGCATGGAGGATAGCCAATCTCTTTTAAATAGGTGAAACCCCTTTGTTACAAGGGTGAACCTCCCCCCGACGGTTAGTAGCTGGAGAGACGAAAGCCGATCTCGCTTTTTAGATGGTGAGTCCCCGCATGGAGGATAGCCAATCTCTTTTAAATAGGTGAAACCCCTTTGTTACAAGGGTGAACCTCCCCCCCTCGACGGTTAGTAGCTGGAGAGACGAAAGCCGATCTGCTTTTTAGATGGTGAGTCCCCGCATGGAGGATAGCCAATCTCTTTTTTTTGAATAGGTGAAACCCCTTTGTTACAAGGGTGAACCTCCCTTTCAGACGGTGAGTAGAGCTGGAGAGACGAAAGCCGATCCGCCCCCTTTTTTTTAAATGATGAATCCCTAGTGGATAGTCAAACCCATTTTAAATAGGTGAAACCCCTTTGTTACAAGGGTGAACCTTCCTTCCAAATCTTCAAACCACCGCTCGACACCGCACGGACGCCGACCATTGCAGAATCGCGCCAAACCGTCCACAGGTAATTCCGTACACTCGACTTTTCAACCTCGGATCAACAAATCTCAAACCATAGACAGGTGAGCTACAGGTAAGTCTCTCTCTTCTCATTTCTCTTTCACATAAGACGAGCATGAACTCGAAATAATTCCCCACGAGTTAGAGCTTTAACAAAGAAAGGTAAAGCAATCGAATGTCAAGACTAGTTTTCTTTAGATTTTTCCCCAAGCAAGTCGATTAAGGATCCAGGTGTCACCTTGTCTTTGAAAGCAACCTCCGACCGAGATTACTTTCAAAGAGGGGCAATTGTTGACACCCGAATTTTTAATCGCTTTTCTTTAGTTTTATTTTCCAAAATTCATTAAAAATTCACAAAAAATTAAAAAATTATAAAATCAACATTGGAAGCCTTGGCCAAGCATAAGGAACCAATTTGGAACAAAAAATAATTTTTCATGTTTTTCGCATTTTTTTTAATATTTTCGAAAATAGGAAAATACTTGAAAAATTCATAAAAAATACTTTTCGAGATCGCAAAAATACAGAAAAATGTTCAATATTTTTCTTTTAATTCCTTTTTCATATTGACCTCAAGAAAAATCAAAAATTGAGTTCAATTTTAGGTGTTTCTTCATAATGCCTAAGGTTGAATTTGCATAAAAAATACCAACCGAGTCTTTTTATTTGCAATTTTTGCACATTTTAAGTCTAGACATTCAATTGCAGTCCCTTTGAGCTTCAATTTGATTAATTGCACCCTCAATTGCACGAATTGCGCGAATTAGACAAAAATCCCCAAATTATTTGCAATTAAGTCCCTCAACTTGCCAATTTTTGAAATTAATCTTAATTGAGGGACTATCATGGTAAAATTGGACTGTCACCCTATGTTTTCATACATTTAGAATTGATTGGAATGGGTCTCATGGTCCAATTTGGTCAAATTGACACTCAATTGAACTTTTCCCTAATTTGGGCAAATTGAAAAATTTGGGGTTTTCATGTAAATTGATGGGAACTTTTGGGCAAAACTACTTTTTTAGATAATATTCAGGCCCCTGAGTTCAATTTTGAAATTTAATTGCAAAAATTCCCAGCCAATTTGGTTTAATTTTGAAATTTGCATAAAATTCACTGTCTGAACCGGTTCGGACCGGTCGGCCGATCACGGTCGGACCGGGCCGAACCGGTCCCGAACAGTACTTCATCTTCCCCAAATTCACCCGTGCCATTTGCAGGTTCAACGATGGACTTTGACGATCAAATTGGAGTTCAATTCGTGCTTAATTGGATCAATAGAGGTGGGGCTTTTGTTCGTCAAGTCAAGATCCGTCGATTGGCACACGGCGGCACGGCCAATGGCCGCCGGAGCACGGCGGAATCGATAGTCAAAGTTCCCGGCGACCGAAAGTCAACCATTTCAAAACCAAGTGCAATTCTTGCTCGTTTTTGACTCAACGGACGTCTAATGGACTTGGACGGAATCCTAGTGATTCCGTCACCGTCCGGCGGGCCCGAAATCACGTGGGCGCACGTGAATCACCCTCGGCCAGCTCACGCCCGACGCGCCAAATTTCAAAAGCTCACTATAAAAGCCCGAGGAGGATTCTAGAACGAGAGAGGCTCATTTGTTCGCTCAACACACCGTAATAGAGAGAGAGGGAGTTAGAGAGAGAGAGAGAGCTCTCGACGTCCGCCATTGGTGAAGGTTTGAGCGACTACCGTGGATTGCTCGTCAAGCCAATCCAGAGCAAATCGAGCTTCGCAATCCACTTCGGAAGCTTCACAAGAGCTCGGAAAGCGACCGAGCCATTTGGATTAGCCTGCGATCTCCAAATCGGTAGGTCGAACTTCCGATTCCTCCACCGAGCATCAATGGCATCGTACTCGTTCCGAGCACGATTTTTGAAATTATTGTATGCGTTTTGCTTCCCGAACTACGCTGACCACTTCCGCATATCCATTTTGCCTCGATTTTGCATAAATACCTCCGATCGAGTCCGCGAAATCCAACCTCCATGGCCGAACACCGTCGAAGCTTGCCTAGGCGATTCTAGGCCAAACCAGGTCGATCCGACCCGCAGGTAAGGTTTCTAAACCTCCTCCGAGTGAATCCCGTGGTTGAATCGAATAGTTATGCTCTATTTCGTATGATCGAGTTCTCGCGATTGTGAAACCGTGTAAGCTTGATATATGTTGATCCCTGTGGGTGAAATCACTTAATCTTTGGATATGTTGATCGGGAAGTTTGAGCGAGTCGATCGCCGTTGGTCCGAGGTCATTCCGGCGAGATCTCGCCGTTAGATCTCGCCGGAGATTCTCGGCCGTTCATTTGTTGTCGTCGCAGTGAGGAAGACGATGCGGACGTGGCGGTCAACGTAGTCAAAGTCCTAGGTGGCATTCGGTGATTAGTCCAAGTCATCGCCGACTCAGCCTAGTCGTTGGCGCGAATAGGCCGAGTCAGCCTTGATCCGACGGCTAGGATAAATAGATAAGTTTGATTTACGACCGTCGGATCGTTATTTTGTATTTTCGGATATTAGGTATATTAGTTAGAAAATAATAAATAAAAACGGTGTCGTTTTGAATAAGTGGTGCGGCGTCGTTTAGGACATGTTAGGAATGAACGGCCCGGATTAGATCTAAAGTTTGATCGTAGCCGTCCCGTAGTACTAAAGGAAACGTCGTCGTTTTGGGTCTAGAAGAGTTGACGGCTCGATTAGATCTCAAATAGATCGTAGCCGTCCATGCATTTTTTAGATACGGCGTCGTTTTGCTTAAGGTTGAGTCAACAATCCCGCATCAATTTTCGGGTTTAATCGCAGCCGTTCTTTTGTTTTGGGATAAGCGACGTCGTTTTGGTGTAAGAGGCCGAAGTGTAGTCGTTTTGTTTGAGCATGAGTCGACGGCCGAGATCAAATCCGAGATTGATCTCACTGGTCCGTTATTTTCTTTTGTATTCAGATATTAGAAAATATATTAAAAAAAATAAAAAATATTTAGATAAATGCATATACGGTGTCGTTTTTCTTAGGGTTCGAGCGGGTCATGGGCGGTCGGACCGGGTTGACCGGTCGTTGACCGGGTTGACCCGGTCCGATTTGTTAATAAAAAATAATAAAAAAATAAAAAGAAATTTCCAAAAATCCAAAAAAATTGTAAAAATACTTAGAAAATTCATAAAAATTCCCGATTTTCATAAAAAATTTCTAAAAAATTTGTAGATCGATTCGGGACTCATAAAGTCTGGATCGAAAATTTTTGAGACTACGAGGGTTGATTAATTTCGATCCGGAAAATTCCCAATATTTTTGAAAAATAAATAAAAATTCAAAAAAAATAGAAAAAATTAGAAAAATTCAAGAAAATCACAAAAAAATGAGAAATGGCCACATTCAACTGGCCAAATCGAAATTTTGTGATTTTCGGTCCCAAACCCCAAAAATGACCATTATACCCTTCCGGGCCATCCGCCCCAAATTTTTACCAAATCACCCCGATACCCAAAATTGATTTTTGTGTGGGCCGATAGGGCCATTTTAGACATATTGAACCTTGATTGATTGATTTGATCGATTGTAATGATTTTGATTGCGCATTATTTTTTGCCGATTGTGATTGATTAGGATAGAAAAATCCCATCCGTATGAATACTTAGATTTTTTTTTAGGGCCTACCTCACCCGATATCGCATCTCGCATGAAATCTTAGGTTAGAAAAACAATCAACATCGGTAACCGAAAGGGCGTCAAATATGAAACTTGGCGTAACCAAATCCCCGGACCCAAAATCTCCGGGTTTTCGCGGAACCGAACGGTTTCTCCCGACCGCTCGGTAAGGTTTTCCGATCGTACCTTCCAATAAATCGATCGGTGGCGACTCCAAATTGCATGTACATCTCGCACATGCCACCCGACCACACAAGGTCAATTTCGATATTTGAAAAATTTTACCCGACATCGCGATTCGAGTAATGGGTCTTGGGAGAGACTCGCGATCCCCCATGTATATGTCTATAAAAAGGAGGGGATCGGCTCGTTAGCCCTATTCCACCCCCGGGAAGGAAATTTCCGGGAGGGTCGCGACAAGGTACACTAGTTAACCTAGGTCCTCAGATAGCACCCTCTCGGACGGTGAGTAGCCGCATAGACGAAAGCCGATATGCTTTTTTAGAAAATTTGAAATAGGGTTTGAGCTTCAGTAGGTACACTAGTCAACCTAGGTCCTCAGATGGCACCCTCTCGGACGGTGAGTAGCTGCATAAACGAAAGCCGATCTGCTTATTTGAAAATTTGAAATAGGGTTTGAGCTTCTGTAGGTATACTAGTCAACTAGGTCCTCAGATGGCACCCTCTCAGATGGTGAGTAGCTGCATAGACGAAAGCCGATCTGCTTTTTAGAAAATTTGAAATAAGGTTTGAGCTTACGTAGGTACACTAGTTAACCTAGGTCCTCAGATGTCACCCTCTCGGACGGTGAGTAGCTGCATAGACGAAAGCCGATCTGCTTTTTAGAAAATTTGAAATAGGGTTTGAGCTTAGGTAGGTACACTAGTCAACGTAGGTCCTCAAATGGCACCCTCTCAGACGGTGAGTAGCTGCATAGACGAAAGCCGATCTGCTTATTTGAAAATTTGAAATAGGGTTTGAGCTTCTGTAGGTGTACTAGTCAACCTAGGTCCTCAGATGGCACCCTCTCAAACGGTGAGTAGCTGCGTAGACGAAAGCCGATCTGCTTTTTAGAAAATTTGAAATAGGGTTTGAGCTTCTATAGGTACACTAGTCAACCTAGGTCCCCAAATGGCACCCTCCGAGACGGTAAGTAGTCGCTTAGACGAAAGCCGATCTGCTTATTTGAAAATTTGAAATAGGGTTTGAGCTTCTGTAGGTACACTAGTTAACCTAGGTCCTCAGATGGCACCCTCTCAGACGGTGAGTAGCTGCATAGACGAAAGCCGATATGCTTTTTTAGAAAATTTGAAATAGGGTTTGAGCTTCTGTAGGTACACTAGTCAACCTAGGTCCTCAGATGGCACCCTCCCGGACGGTGAGTAGCTTCCTAGATGAAAGCCGATCTGCGTTTTAGATGGTGAGCGCCCGCTTGGAGGATAGCCAACCTCTTTTAAATAGGTGGAACCCCTTTGTTACAAGGGTGAACCTCCCTCCTAGACGGTGAGTAGCTTCCTAGATGAAAGCCGATCTGCGTTTTAGATGGTGAGTCCCCGCATGGAGGATAGCCAACCTCTTTTAAATAGGTGAAACCCCTTTGTTACAAGGGTGAACCTCCCTTCCGGACGGTGAGTAGCTTCCTAGATGAAAGCCGATCTGCCCCTTTTTAAATGATGAATCCCCAGTGGATAGTCAAACCCATTTTCAATAGGTGAAATCCCTTTGTTACAAGGTTGAACCTCCCTTCCAAATCTTCAAACCACCGCTCGACACCGGACGGACGCCGACCATTGTAAAATCGCGCCAAACCGTCCACAGGTAATTCCGTACACTCAATTTTTCAACCTCGGATCAACAAATCCCAAACCATAGACAGGTGAGCTACAGGTAAGTCTCTCTCTCTCTTCTTATCTCCCTTTCATATAAATGAGCATGAATTGAGACAATTCCCCGCGGAGTTAGAACTTTAACAATGAAGGTAAAGCAATCGAATGTCAAGATTTATTTTCTTTAGATTTTTCCCCAGTAGAGTCGATTAAGGATCTAGGTGTCACCTTGTCTTTGAAAGCAACCTCTAACCGAGATTACTTTCAAAGAGGGGCAACTGTTAACACCCGAATTCTTAGTCGGTTTTCTTTTAGTTTTATTTTCCAAAATTCACTAAAAATTCACAAAAAATCAAAAAAATTATAAAATCAACATTGGAAGCCTTGGCCAAGCTTAAGGAACCAATTTGGAGCAAAAAATAATTTTTCATATTTTTCACTTTTTTTTATATATTTCGGAAAATAGGAAAATACTTGAAAAATTCATTAAAAAAAATACTTTTCGAGGTCACAAAAATACCCAAAAATATCCAATATTTTTCTTTTAATTTCCTTTTAATATTGACCTCAAGAAAAATTGAAAATTGAGTTCAATTTTAGGTGTTTCTTCATAACGTCTAGAGTTGAATTTGCACAAAAAATACCAATTGAGTCTTTTTATTTGCAATTTTTGCACATTTTAGGTCTAGACATTCAATTGCAGTCCTTTTGAACTTCAATTTGATCAATTGCACCCTTAATTGCGTGAATTGCACGGATTGCACAAAATTCCCAAATTATTTGCAATTTAGTCCCTCAATTTGCCAATTTTTGAAATTACTTTTAATTGAGGGACTATCATGGTAAAATTGGACTGACACCCTATGTTTTCACACACTCTGAATCATTTGGCATAGGTCTCGGGGTCCAATTTGATCGAATTGACACTCAATTGAACTTTTCCCCAATTTGCCGATTTAGAAAAATTTGGGGATTTCATATAAATTGATGGGAAATTTTTGGCAAAAACACATTTCTAGACAATATCCAGGCCCTTGAGTTCAATTTTGAAGTTTAATTACAAAAATTCCCAGCCAATTTTGTTTAATTTTGAAAATTGTGAGAAATTCATTGTCCGAACCGGTTCAGACCGGTCTGACCGCCGGCCGGACCGGTCGAACCGGTCCAGTACAGTTCATCATCTTCCTCGGACTCGCGCCATTTTGCAAGTTTAAGGGGTGAAGTTCAATCATCAAATTGAAGGTCAATTCAAGCCTAATCGAATCAATCACCCTAGGGGTTTCATGCATTGGATCAATACCCGTTGATTGAGACTAATTTCGCGTCCAACGATCGCCGGAGGAGCTTCAGCGGGCGACTCAAAGCTCCAGTACACCGAAAGTCAACCTTTTAGAATTTGTGAGCAATTAGTGCTCGTTTGAGCTCGACCAGAGGCCCGACGGACGTTGGACGGAATCCTAACGATTCCGTCACCGTCC
Source organism: Rhodamnia argentea (assembly GCF_020921035.1). Taxonomy (NCBI): domain Eukaryota; kingdom Viridiplantae; phylum Streptophyta; class Magnoliopsida; order Myrtales; family Myrtaceae; genus Rhodamnia; species Rhodamnia argentea. The sequence continues at coordinate 32,437,786 of NC_063153.1, read as the reverse complement.
GGCGGCCATAAGTCACGTGACCGCACGTGAATCATAGTCGGCGAAGCATGGCCCGTACGCGCGCGTTTTTGAAAAATCAAGTATAAAAGGATTGGAGGATTCCAGAACAAGAGGAGGCTCATTCGTGCTCGCTGGACGTACCATAATAGAGAGAGAAAGAGAGAGATAGAGAGAGGAGCTCCCGGGCGACTCCATCGTCGAAGCTTCGAGCAGGTCCGTAAGGTCTTCGTGAGACCAATCTAGACCGAATCAAAGCCTGTAATCGAGTTCAAAAGCTTCGTATCAACTCCGGGATTCAATCGCGCCAGCTCGATTAACCTGCGAGCTCCTAAATCGGTAAGTCACTCTTCCAATCTCGGTTCTGCTCATCCATGGCATTGTGCTGATTCATGTACGATTCTAGCAATTATTGTGTGCTTTTTTGCCCTTGAACATTGCTGATCGCATTCGCGTCTTGGTTTTGCTTCGATTTCACACAAATACCTCGAATCGAGTCCGCAAACATTAACCTCCCTTGCCGGTTCTTGTCGAAGCTTGTCTAGGAGTTCCTAGACCAAACCAGGTCAATCTGACCTGCGGGTAAGGTTTCTAAACTTCCTCCGAGCAAATCCTGTGGTTGAATTGAATAGTTATGCTCCATTTCATGTGATCGAATTTTGCGATTTTGAAACTGTGTGAACTTGATATATGTTGATTCTATGGATGAAATCACTTAATCCTTGGATATGTTGATCCGGAAGTCCGAGCGAGTCGATCGCCGTTGGTCCGAGGTCATTCCGGCGAGATCTCGCCTTTGGATCTCGCCGGAGACTCTCAACCGTCTATTCTGTATTGTCGCAGTGAGGAAGACGAAGATGACGTGGCCCGGTCAAAAGGTCAAACACCTACGTGTCACGTGCTCATTGGTCCATGCTGTCACCCGGTCCGCTCGCCCATTGGCGCGAGCAACCGGACTCGGCCTCGATCCAACGGCCGAGGAAAATAGGCAGATTTGATTCTCGGCCGTTGGATCGCCCCTTTTTATTTTTTTTAGATATTCGAATAATAGGTAGAAAATAATAAAAGCCAAAGGCGATGCCGTTTAGGTTAAGGGTTCCACGACGTCGTTCTAGAGCGGGAGTAGATCCAGTGTCGTTTTAGGCGTATGGAGATTTGAACGGTTCGGATTAGATAGGAAATTGAATCAAGGCCGTTCATTTGATTAGTTGTGCGGCGTCGTTTAAACACCCGAGTCAAACGCGTCGTCGTTTTAACCAATGAAGAGAACGAGCGGCCTAGATTAGATCCCGAGTTTCATCGTGACCGTCCGCATCCTTTAGTTAAGCGGCGTCGTTTTCAATATAAAGGAGTCGACGGCCCAGATTAGATTTGAGTTAGATCGCGGCCGTCCATTTGATTATTGAAGGTGGCGTCGTTTTAAGTATGTAGATTGGGACGTCGTCGTTTCGCCTAAGAGGGAATCGACGGTTGAGATCGATCTAGGAATTGATCTCGGCCATCCATCATTTTTGTATATATTCGGATATTAGGAATTAATGTTAGAAAATCAAAAAAGAATAAATAGAAAAATAGATGCGGCACCGTTTTAGTGTTTTGAGCGAGTCCGAGGCGGTCGGACCGGGTTGACCCGGTCCGGCTATTGATAAAAAAATAATAAAAAAAAAAAAAGAAATTTCCAAAAATTCAAAAAAAATTGTAAAAATACTTAGAAAATTCATAAAAATTCCCAGATTTTCATAAAAAATTTCTAAAAATTCCTAGATCGATTCGGGACTCATAAAGTCTGGAGCGAAAATTTTGAGACTTCGAGGGTCGATCCGTGTCGATCCGGATAATTCCCAATATTTTTAAAAAATAAATAAAAATTCCAAAAAAAAATAGAAAAATTAGAAAAATTCAAGAAAATCACAAAAAATGGGAAATGGCCACATTCAACTGGCCCGACCCGATTTTGTGATTTTCGGGTCCCGAACCCCAAAAAATGACCATTCTACCCTTACGGGCCTTCCGCCCCAAATTTTCACCAAATCACCTTGAAACCCAAATTTGATTTTTGTGTGGGCCGATAGGGCCATTTTAGACATGTCAAACCTTGATTGATTTGATTGCTTGTGTTGATTTTTGATTGCACATTAAATTTTTCTGAGTGTGATTTGTTAGAATAAAAAATTCCCATCTGCATGAATACTTAGAATTGTTAGGACCTACCTCACCCGATATCGCATCTGCATGAATTCTTAGGTTAGAAAGACACTCAACATCGGTAACCGAAAGGACGTCAATTTTGAATCTTGGCGTAACCAAGTCCCCGGACCCAAAAATCTCTAGTCTTCGCGGAACCGAACGGTTTCTCCCGACCGCTCGGTAAGGTTTTCCGATCGTACCTTCTAATAAATCGATCGGTGGCGACTCCAAATTGCATGTACACCTCGCACATGCCATCCGACCACACTAAGGTCGATTTCAATATTTGAAAAAATTTTACCCAACATCGCGATTCGAGTAATGGGTCTTGGGAGCGACCCGCGATCCTATAAATAAAAGGGATCGGCTTGTTAACCCTACTCACCCCGGAATACCCGTAAAAAAAAAAGAAAATTTCCGGAGGGTCGCGACAAGACAGTGTCATCTTCCTCACAAGATCACGCAAATTGCAGGTTTGAGCAAATAACTTCAACGACCAAATTGAGGGCCAATTCGGTGCTAATTGGTTCAATTATTGTGGGGCTTTTGTTTTTCAGGTCGGGCTCCATCGATCGCCGCCGGTGGCGGGGCCAATCGTCGCCCGAGCACGGCGGAATTGCCGGTCAAAGCTCCGGCGCAACCAAAGTCAATATTTTTGAGCCCAAGTGCAATTCTCGTCCATTTTAGCTCGACGTTAGGTCTAACGGACGGTGACGGAATCACAACCGATTCCGTCCCCGTCCGATGACCAAAAATCATGTGGCTAACACGTGATTACCTCACCGACTCAAGCTCCCGTGCGCGCCCATAATTCGAAATCCGAGTATAAATAGCGAGGAAGATTCGCGAACAAGGGGAGGCTCATTCGGTTCGCGACACAACAGAATAGAGAGAGAAAGAGAGAGAGTAAGAGAGAGAAGCTCCCGCGCAGAGTTCAAGCGCGAGTTGCGGACCGAAGCTGTGCAACTTCGCCGCCGCCGATCTAGGCCAAATCAGGTCACCGGACCACCACCGGAAGCTCGCCCGAGCTTGGAGGAGACGATCGCACCAGCTCGATCGCACCGAGATCCCCTAAAACGGTAAGTTGAACTTCGAGCTTTCATACCGAGCTACTATGGCATCTCGTTTTCTCGTGTTCGATTCTTGAAATTGTTTTGTGCCTTTTGATCCTCACACACCTCTGACCTTGATCGCACCTTCTTTCTGCATCGATTTTGCCCAAGTCACCCGAATCGAGCTTCCAACATCTCGCGGTCCGGCCGAACTTCGGCCGCACAAATCTCGCAACTGTGGGTTCGATCCGAACCCGAGGTAAGTATTCTGAACTCACCTTGAATGATTATGCAGCTTCAATTGAATAGTTATGCTCTGGTTTGTGTGTTTCATTGTTCATGGCCGAGGTCCGTGTAAGTTAGATTCATGATAATTCCGTGGATGAAATCGTGTAATTTTCGGATATGTTGATCTGGATGAACAGACGAGTCGATCGGCGTTGGTCTCGAGTTATTTCGGCGAGATCTCACCGTTGGATCTCGCCGGAACAACTCGGGCCGTCCATTCTGTTGTCGCGAGAGGTTGAAGATGAAAGTGACGTGGCAGGTCAACGGGTCGGCGAGCTTAGGTGTCACGCGGTGATAGGTCCAGCTCGTCGCCGACTCGGCTCGGCCGTTGGCGCGGGCGAGCCGAGTTAAATCTCATCCGACGGCCCAGATTATTAGTTGAATTTGATTACGGGCCGTCGGATCTTTATTTTGTATTTTCGAAATTTCGTTTAATTAGACAGAAATTAGAAAATAGACAAAGCTGTGTCGTTTTGGCCTTTAGAATAGATGGACGGCTTAGATCAAGTTCTAGGTTTAATCTTCACCGTCCGTCTCATTGTTCAGCGCGACGCCGTTTAAGACCAAGACCAAAAGCGTCGTCGTTTGAGTTTGAATAGGGTTGAACGGCTTAGATCTAGCTTTAGGTTTAATCGTGGCCGTTCGTAGTAATAAGGGATGCGACGCCGTTTTAGTCTAAGTAGAATGCACGGCCGAGATCATTTCCAGCTCTAATCATGGCCGCTCGTTTCTTTTAAAGCAATGCGGCGTCATTTTATTTGGGCGAGTCCGAAGCGTCGTTGTTTCACTTAGGTGAGGATCGATGGCTGAGATTGATTCACCGATTGATCTCAGCCGTCCATCCATTTTATATATTTCCGAATATTAGGAAAATAGTTTAGAAAATCAAAAATAAATAGAAAAATTAGAAATGGTGCCGTTTTTTGTGTCAAGGGTAGTCCACGAGCGGTCGGACCGGGTTGACCGGTCGTTGACCGGGTCGATCCGGTCCAAAATATTAATAAAAAAATATAAAAAATAAAAGAAATTTCCAAAAATTCAAAAATTACAAAAAATGCTTAGAAATTCATAAAAATTCCCAAATTTTCACAAAAAATTTCTAAAAATTTCTAGATCGATTCGGGACTCATAAAGTCTGGATCGAAAATTTTGAGACTTCGAGGGTCGATCTATGTCGATCCAGAAAATTCCCGATTTTTTCTAGAAAATAAATAAAAATTCACAAAAATTAGAAAAATTAGAAAAATTCAAGAAAATCACAAAAAATGGGAAATGGCCACATTCAACTGGGCAGACCTCAATTTTGTGATTTTCGAGTCCCGAACCCCCAAAAATGACCATTTCACCCTTCCGGGCTTTCCGCCCTAAATTTTTCCCGAACCACCCCGCAACCTAAACCTGACATTTTTGTGGGCCGATAGGGCCATTTTTAGATATATTGAGTCTTGATTGATTGATTTGATTGACTTTGAATGTCTTGATTGCACTTTTGATTTTTCCGATTGTGATTGATAGGAATAGTAAAATTTCCATCTGCATAAACACGTTAAGATCTTTAGGGCCTACCTCACCCGAAAATCCATCCGCATGAACTCGTAGGTTAGAAAATCACTCAACATCGGTAACCGAAAGGGCGTCAATGTGAATCTTGGCGTAACCAAGTCCCCCGACCCAAAAATCTCTGGTTTTCGTAGAACCGAACGGTTTCTCCCGACCGCTTGGTAGGGTTTTCCGATCATACCCTCCAATAAACCGATCGGTGGCGACTCCAAAATTGCATGTACACTATGCACATGCAACCCGACCACACTAAGGTCGATATTCGATATGAAATTTTCTCCGACATCGCGATTCGAGTAATGGGTCTTGGGAGAGACCCGCGATCCTAAAAATCCCGCCGACAACCGGGGTTATATAAAAATTAAAAATTAAGGATCGGCTCGTTAACCCTCTCATCACCGGAACATCGATATGAGATTTTCCGAAGGGTCGCGACACCTATCAACCCTAATTCACAAGCTCCTCCAAGCGCATCAAATGGTACAGGTGCTAACCCGGCCCCCGTTGTGAACCCTTCTCCAAATTCGAAGCGGCCACCTAAGGACCCTCCAATTGTAATTGATTTGGAAAAAAAAAGAAAAACAAGCCCTCAAGATGGAGGAAGAAATCAAGAGACTCGCCAAGATTGAAGAATGCTTGGCTAGCCAAGGATACGAGCTTTCATGCTTCGATAAAGTGAAACCATTTGAGAAGATTGAGATTCCTTTTGATTACAAGGAGCTTGATTTCGTAAGGAAGTATAACGGGATCGGATGTCCCAAGGCGCATCCGAAGTACTACCTACGCCGCATGTCTCAATTCTCAGACAATATCCCGCTGTTGGTCAATACTTTTCAAGAAAGTCTATCCGGGGCAGCCTTAGCATGGTTTATTGAGCTGGAACCCGAAAGGCTCGCTGATTGGGACAAGTTAGCTAATGGGTTCCTTAGACAGTACAAGTTTAACACTCTGACGACCCTTACTAGGGAAGACATTTTAAGGACTACTAAAGGGAAGAATGAGGCCGTTTGGGCCTATGCTCAAACGTGGAGAGCTCTAGTTGTTCAAGTGAAACCACCCGTCCTTGAAGAAGAGTTGGTGGATATCTTCCTTAAAGCATTACCCTTTGATTATTTCGATAAGTTGAACACCTCCGGGTGTCAAACGTTCGCACACTTAATCAAGGTGACCGAACGTCATGAATGGACGTTGCGAGAAAAGAAGATACCCGACTCGTCATGTAGACGCCAATATCCCGTAAGAAGAGATAGGGAGCAAACCGGTGATGTAGCGTTTGTCCCTAACCCACCTAAACCGAAAAAGTTCTCACCTCCTACCCTTACCCAAGGATCCCCTTCTTGGACCGTCCCTAAACCACCAGAGCCAAGGAAGAAAAACCCACCTGTTTTTACCCCACTGCCTCAACCTTTGTCTAAACCGTTACCTATGCTACTTGAGAACCGATTGGTTGCGAAGAAACCTCCTAGAGCGAATCCTCCTAGGTTCGTCGGGGTTCGACGAGACTTAGACATGCGTTTATCACATGAGAGAAAGGGAGCATAATGTTGACAATTGTCTCCCTCTTAAGTATAAAGTACAAGCCTTAATTGATGGTAAGGTCTTGGAGTTTGATAGGGTGGAACCAAACGTGCAGCGGAACCCTTTACCGGAACACCGCAAAGTGAACGCAGTATTTGAAGATAATCCCGAAGAGACTCTAGAGTTCATAATGAATGTGAGTAAAATGCAAGACATCCTAACGATGGCTTCGCAATACCCCGATGGAGCAATGATTTCCAAGGAGCAAAAGAAGGTGTGCTTAGAACGGCTAATCGATCTAGGCATCATTAGGAGAATGGAGGATGTTACTTTCAAGGGAACCTATGTAACCATTGATATGGTAGCAGAGGAACTCATAAGGAAAGCTACAAGAGGTAAGACTTGGAGGGTTCCTTCAGGATACTTAATGACTGTCCAAGATAACAAAGAAATGGAAGAACTAGACGATTATGAAGTCCGCCTTGAAAAAGCTCGCCAAGGTGATAGAAGGTTCATGTAGAAGGCACTTGAAAGGGGCGAAATAGTTGACAATCTCGGGGAAGACAGTGGCGGCTACAACTTTAAAGTCCCGTATTCGGCACCGCCAAGCCTTTTCATTGATTCGGGAGATATAATTCCCGATGGTTGGTGTGGCATGGACGACCCCAAGAGCGAAAAGTTCGTAGGCACCGTTGATGAAAATAGGAATCAAACGGTCCCTCGGAAGGAGCGGAATGATCGGGAAGTCTGTATGCAACTATCTAACCCAGAGACCCACATGCGTCATCCGACAAGTATGGTGGCGGAGGTATCTCGGCTAGCGGTCAAGAACAATACCACAACAGTGGAAGAAAATATGCAAATCCTAGAGATACGGCGGACTATTGAGACACGTAACCGACGGATCGCGTTGTTGCAAGAGCAAGGCGTTGGTCTTCCAAAGAAGGTTGACGAATTGAAAGAGTTGATCGTACCGATCACCTAGATTAGAAATGCTTCGCCCCAAGGCGTGAATCTGAGGGTGACTTTCCGCTTGAAATATGATGGTGTTGGGTGTCCTTTAGCACATATCTCGTATTACCTCCGCCAAAGGGTCGGTCATCATAAAGATGATGAAGTGTTAATCCGGAGTTTTAAACATAGTTTGACCGGTCCTCGATTAGCCTGGCTCCAATCAATCGATTTGGATTGGGTCCCAAGTTGGGAAGAATTATCAAAGCACTTCGTGCGACACTTTGAAGTCGGGATTAAAGGGTACTTTATCAAAGCCAATTTGTTGAATATCAGAAAAGGAGAAGACGAGAGCTTTGAACTCTTTGCTAGAAGGTGGAAAAAGCATGCCATGATGGTGCAACCACCACTATTAGAAAGGGAAATGTTGGAATTTATGCTCAAGTCATTGCCGCGGAGTATTTCAACCGAATGTATGCATATACATATTCCTCCATCCAGCACATGGTGGATGTTGGTATGAGATAGAGGGCATAATCATGAGAGTCGGGAGGGAAAGACAAAGGCACTTTGACGAAGGAAATGTCGCTGAAGCAACGCTCGCAAGGCCATGTCATGAACATAATCCTAGAAGCATTCATGAGGATGAAATGATTGGGATGGTGGACGTCCTAATTCATTTTATGATTGATTTGAATAACGTGGATGCCTGGGACGCTTCTAGTTCGAAAAAGCTGATAACATTGAGTTCATCTTGTGAAGAAGCGGCGGAAGCCTCAAAGGGTCAAGAGGATAGAATTAAGCGGGTAAAGATTAAACTTCCACCTGTAGAAGAATATGACCCGAAGGCGGTACACTGGGATTATGGGACTGGTGAAATTGATGCCGTGATGAGATCTAGAAGATGTTATGCTCCAAGAGAAATGGAACCCGAGAAGAAGGCGCCAACGTCAGAAGAAGTTGAGAAGCTCTAATCAGTTGTGAGAACCGGTGAGTATGAAGTCATCAGCCAACTCCGGAAAATGCCCGCACAAATCTCCTTACTTGACCTCTTTAAAAATTCATAGAAGCATAAGAACGCTCAGTTGAAAGTATTAAATGAAGTACATGTTCCCGAGACTATCAACGAAGTCCAGCTAGGAGACTTCGTAGGGGCCATTCTATTGAAGGATCATATCTCCTTCTCAAATGAAGATTTCCCAAGGGAAGAGCGCGTCCACAACAAGGCTCTCTACATCGCTATAAGGTGCCATGGAAAAGAGGTACCTCATGTTTTAATTGATAACAGCTCAGCTTTTAATTTGTGTCTTCTAAGCACTCTGAAGAGCTTGGGGATAAATGAAGACTTCATCAAGACGTCTAAGGCAACTATTCGCTCATTTGATGGAGTTTCCAAGAATGTGGTGGGCGAGATCGAGCTGGATGTCTCCATTGGGCCGATAACTTTCTCCATACCATTTCAAGTACTGGATATCCCTAATGCTTTCACTATGCTTTTGGGAAGATCGTGGATCCATGTATGGAAGCAATACCTTCTTCTCTACATCAGAAGGTTAAGTTTGTGGTCCAAGGCCGTTTGATCACTATTCATGGAGAAACAGGGCATCGCGCTTCTCTGAAAGGAATGGTTCCCTACGTTGATCCCTTAAAGGAGGATGAACTTAGTTATCACACCTTTGATGTCATATCCGTTATACACGTACTATCCGATGCAAAGATAGCTACTCCGGAGTTGTCGAAGCCTGCAACTATGGCCGGAAAGGTACTCCTCATAAATGGTTTCATTCCCGGCACTAGATTGGGGAAATATGGCCAATGAATTCGTAATTCCTTAAGTCTTAACTCAAATTATCACAAGGTTGGTCCGGGATATAAGGGAATGATAAGACATGATACGGGTCGAGGCCGAGGTCGAAACAAATGTTATGGAGACTAAGGACGTTGCAGACACCGAGATAGTCGCTTCATTGGCACCAATGTCTGGAAAGCTAAAAGGAAAATGTTTGAAAATCCCTTATCTCAAGTATTCTCCGAAGGAGGAAAATGGCTTGAGGATGAAGATATTTACGATACTGCGGAGCCGGATTTATTCAACCCATTTCTGAACAATCGGGTGAATGTGATCATTGAATGGCTCGACGACGACTTTCTCACCCGTAAGTAAAAGGCTCTTTCTGAACTTTATCTTTCACTCCATTTCTATTACTGCATTTGTTTCCTACAACTAAAGCTTTTTGATGTTTCTTCTTTTAAAGTACCCTCGGATCTCATTTCGGGATTTAAGAAGTGCGGTATTGTATTGCCATTAGTCGCATCTATCAATAAAAATCATCTCCAGTTTTATTAAGGATATATAGAGCAATGGATTGGTCCAATGATGACAATTGCACCGACCATGAAACTTGAGGCCCGATCCGCCATATGATCGTTGGTTTTCAAAATGGCAGTTGAGAACCAAGATGTCCGAAAGATCAAGGACTAGTTTTCTTTTCTCTTTCCTTTTTCTTCAAAAAAGAATTCGAAAAATCTTTCTGTCAAAATCGGTCATGCATCTTGTAATTTCATCATTTTAATGTACTGATCTTTCTTGATGCATTTCGGGTATATCATCCCTCCCATGCATAACAGGTTAATATGTGATTCAAATCAGCTCGATGACTACTCATACGAGATTGATGAAGAAGAAACAGATGTGAGTGATATCAAGAGAGAATGAGATTGTTTTGAAGAATCCAAGCCTTCTATTTCCGAAGAACCTATTGTCGTCGATCCGGGAGACTTAGTCGGTGTTAAAGAAGTGAAAGTAGGGGGACATTTATCTACAACCGACATTTTGAAAATAACGGCATTACTTAAAGAATATCGGGATATCTTCGCCTGGTCATATGCTGACATGCCGGGATTAGACCGAGATATAGTGGAACATGCTTTGCCCACAAATCCTACTTGTAAACCCGTTAACCAGCCATGCAGAAGAATGAACCCCGAGTTGTCCGATAAAATCAAAGAAGAAGTAATGAAGCTTCTCAAAGTGGGGTTCATCGAAGCCGTCCCATATGCCGATTGGGTCGCCAAAATTGTGCTTGTTAAAAAGAAAGATGGAAGAATCCGAATATGCGTGGATTATCGGGATCCGAACAAAGCCACTCCAAAAGATGACTTCCCCTTACCGCATATTGGCGTGCTTGTTGATAGCACCACGGGCTTTGAATTATTCTCCTTCATGGATGGCTTCTCAAGATATAATCAGATCCCGCTAAAAGAAGAAGACAAGATCAAGACTTCATTCGTCACCCAATGGGGGATTTTTTGCTATAAAGTCATGCCCTTCGGATTAAAAAATGCAGGGGCTACTTATCAAAGAGTTGTGGTGACTCTGTTCCATGATGTGATACACAAAGAAGTGGAAGTCTATGTGGATGATATGATCGCCAAATCTAGACCCCAGAGAAGATCATGTCTAAGTACTAAGAAAGTTATTTGATCGGCCGAGGAAATACAAACTTCAGCTGAACCCCGCAAAATGCGTATTTGGCGCCAGATCCGGAAAGCCGTTTGGATTTGTCGTAAGCGGTTGTGGTATCGAGATTGACCCTTCCAAGATCAAAGTCATATGGGAAATTGGGACCCCATTTACTGTCAAAGAAGTGAGAGGTTTACTTGGAAGGCTAAATTACATATCCAAATTCATATCACAATTGTCGAAAATAGCAAAATCCTTCTTCAAACTCCTAAAAAAGGGCACAAAAGTGAAGTGGGATTCCGAATGTCAACATGTATTTGAGAAGATCAAGCAGTATATGGTACAACCACCGGTATTGGTACCTCCTATCCTTAACGTTCCTTTGACTTTATACTTGACAGTTCATGATGAGTCCTTGGGAGCTTTACTTGCCCAAACTAACCCCAAGGATCGAAAGGAACGAGCCATCTATTATTTGAGTAAGAAGTTCACGGCGTCCGAAGCCAAGTCCTCATCGATCGAAGAACTTGCGTAGCATTAGTTTGTGTCCTCCATAGAGTGAGGCAATATACCTTGCATTATCATATCCAACTGGTCACTGAAAATAACCCTATCAAGTATCTTCTAGAAAAACCAGCTCTGTTGGGAAAGATGGCCAAGTGGCAAGTGCTCCTTTCGGAGTTCGACATCAGAACTTCACCCCAAAAATCCGTCAAGGGAAGAGCGATTACTGACATGTTGGCCGAAAATCCTCCTAAGGACATTCCAGAGTGAAATGATGGAGGCCAAATTTTGAACATATCTGAAGACAAATGAACGATGTACTTTAACAAGACTGTAAATCTTGTTGGATCGGGTATCGGGGCAGCCTTAATATCCCCCGAAGATCAATATTATCCCGTCTCACTCAAGTTGGTATTCCCGTGCACCAATAACATCTCAGAATATGAAGCTTGCATCCTTGGGTTACAACTAGCCATTTCATTGAAAGTAAAGAAACTGCTGGTATACGGAGATTCCATGTTCATCATCCTACAAACCTAGGGAGCATGGAAAACAAAAGGATCCTAAGCTTATCCCTTATCATAAATTCCTCGAAAGACTGATCCAACATTTTGAGGAGATCATATTCGAGTATCTATCAAGAACTCAAAGCCACTTTGCTGATGCTTTAGCCACATTATCGGCTATGTTGTAAGTACAAGATGGCCTTGAGATAGAACCATTGAGGATTGACATCCTTAATCAACCAGCATACTGTATGGTTGTCGATGGAGAATCTGATGAAGAACCATGGTATCATGATATTAAAAATTATCTGCCGAAAGGCGAGTTCCCATGAGATAGCCAACAGAAGATAAGAAATACATCGATAAGATGTCTTCTAAGTTTTTCCTCGGTGGACGGATCCTATACAAGAGATCTTTTGATTTGGTCTTACTAAGGTGCGTAAACGCCAAAAAAGCAAATCTCATTATGAAAGAGATCCATGAAGGAGAATGCGGGCCGCACATGAATGGTTATCTCCTTGCCAAGAAGATCATGAGACTCCAATATTCTTGGATGACTATTGAGTCAGATTGCAATCAACATGTTAAGTTGTTGATGGCTAGTGATTTCACCTAAAGGGGGTGAATATGTGATAGAGTGTAATTTTAAAAAATTTATTGTAGAATTTAGATCACACAGCGTTGTTGACACCTGATTTTTAATCAATTTTTCTTTAGTTTTATTTTCCAAAATTCATTAAAAATTCACAAAAAATCAAAAAATTAAAAAAATCAACATTGGAAGCCTTGGCCAAGCTTAAGGAACCAATTTGGAACAAAAAATAATTTTTCATATTTTTCACTTTTTTTTGTAATATTTTCGAAAAATAGAAAAATCTTTGAAAAATCATAAAAAAATACTTTTCGAGGTCACAAAAATACACAAAGATGTTCAATATTTTTCTTTTAATTCCCTTTTCATATTGACCTCAAGAAAACTCAAAAATTGAGTTCAATTTTAGGAGTTCCTTCACAACGCCTAGGGTTGAATTTCCATAAAAAATACCAATTGAGTCTTTTTATTTGCAATTTTTGCACATTTGTTGTCTAGACATTCAATTGCAGTCCCTTTGAACTTCAATTTGATCAATTGCACCCTCAATTGCACTTATTGCACTAATTAGACAAGAATCCCCAAATTATTTGCAATTTAGTCCCTCAATTGGCCAACTTTTGAAATTACTTTTAATTGAGGGACTATCATAGTGAAATTGGACCGTCCCCCTATGTTTTCATGCATTATAAATCGATTGGAATGGGTTTCGTGGTCCAATTTGATCGAATTGGTCTTCAATTGAACTTTTCCCCAAATTGGGAATTTTGAAAAATTTGGGGGTTTTGTATAAATAGATGGGAAATTTTGGGCAAAACCATTTTTTTAGATAATATTCAGGGTCCTAAATCCAATTTTGAAGTTTAATTGCAAAAATTCCCAGTCAATTTGGGTTAATTTTGAAATTTTGCAAAAGTCCACTATCCGAACCGGTCTGACCGCCGGTCGGACCGGTCGAACCGGTCCAAACAGTGTCGTCTTCCCCACGAGAACAAGTCATTTTGCAGATTTGATAGATGAACTTCAACGATCAAATTGAAGTCCAATTCGACACCAATTAAACTAATTGATGTGGGGTTTTTAATCTGCGGGTCAAGCTCCATCGATCTCCACCTCCGGCACGGCCAATGGCCGCCGAAGCGCGGCGGAATTGAAGGTCAAAGCCTCGGGGTCGCGAAAGTCAACATATTGCCAAATCGTGTAAAAATGTGCTCATTTTAGCTCGACGGCGTGGCTAACGGGATGGGACGGAATCTTAACGATTCCGTCACCGTCCGGCGAGCCAAAACTCACGTGTTGGCACGTGAGGAAGCTCGGCCGATTCACACCCGAGGCGCGCCAAATTTCGAAAATCCAGTATAAATAGCAAGGAATATTCGCGAAGCGAGGGGGCTCATTCATTTCGCTCGACTACCAGAATAGAGAGAGAAAGGGAGAGGATTAGAGAGAGAAACTCTCGAGCGACGCCCTCGTCGGAGACTTAGTTCAAAGTTGTGCTACTTCGGCCCGGGTGATTCAAGCCGAATCGAGTCACCGGACCACCGCCGGAAGCTTCCTCGGACTTCCGGGAGTCGATCGACCCAGCTCATTCAACCCGAGATCTCCAAAAACGGTAAGTAGACTTCTCGATCATCCTACCGTGTGTCAATGGCAACTCGCCTTCGCGAGTGTAATCCTATCAATTAGTGTGTGCGTTTTTGTCCTCTCACATCACCGACCACGATCGCATCCTCTTTGTGCATTGATTTTTCGTGATTAACCCGAGTCGAGCCTCCGATACACCTCGGCTTGGCCGAACATTGGCCAAGCATTTCTAGCCTATGCGAGTTCAATCAGAACTCGAGGTAAGCTTCTACAACTCCTGATTGTGCGATTGTATGAAATAATTAGCTTATCCCGCTCGATATTGCTTGGTTGAAGCTCTGGATGTCGCGATCGTATGTAGTCCGGTTCTTGAGATTTAGTTGATGATCTTGCTCGATTCTGATATATGTTAAACTAGAAGTTGATACGAGTCAATAGGAGTCGGTTTCATGAGATTTGGTTGAGAACTCGCCGTCGGATCGTCGCCGAAAGCTCTCGGCCGTCCATTGTCTCGCCGGCGGAAGGTTGAAGACGATGACGTGGCCCGAGTCGCCGAGTCAAAGGTCCAGGTGTCATCCGCTTACAGGTCCAGCTCGAATCCGAGTCGGCTCGGCCGTTGGCGCGAACGAGCCGACTCGGATCCGATCCGACGGCCGAGATAAATCGGTGGATTTAATTTTCAGCCGTCGGATCTGTATTTTTGATTTCCGAAATTAGTTTATATTAGATAGAAATTTAGAAAATCAAAACGGTGCCGTCTTAGCTTAGGTGAACGTCGTCGTTTAGGTCATAGAGGAATAGACGACTCGGATCGTGTCTGGTTTAGATCGTGGCCGTCCGTGCGTTTAATGAATATGATGTCGTTTATAGCTTGGCGGGTCGACGGCCCGGATTAGATCCAAGGTTAGATCGTGGCCGTCCATATATTAAGCCGAAGCGACACCGTTTCGTTTAGTAAAGGGTTAACGGTTGAGATTGATTCGCAGATTGATCTCGGCCGTCCATTTCTTTTGTATATATTCGGATAATTAGAAAATAGTTCGGAAAATTCAAAAATAAATAGGAAAATAGGAATACGATCTTTGTTTAGCCTAGAGTGAGTCTCAGTCGGGTCGGACCGGGTTGACCGGTCGTTGACCGGGTTGACCCGGTCCGGTTTATTAATAAAAAAAATAAAATAAAAAATAAAAAAATAAAAAAAAATTCCAAAAAATCCAAAAAATTGTAAAAATACCTAGAAAATTCATAAAAATTCCCAGATTTTCACAAAAAATTTCTAAAAATTTGTAGATCGATTCGGGACTCATAAAGTCTGGATCGATATTTTTGAGACTTCGAGGGTCGATGAATGTCGATCCGGAAAATTTCCTAATATTTTTAGAAAATAAATAAAAATTCCAAAAACATAGAAAAAAATAGAAAAATTCCATAAAATCACAAAAAATGAGAAATGGCCACATTCAATTGGCCCGACCCCGATTTTGTGATTTTCAGGTCCCGAACTCCCAAAAATGACCAT